>NC_057814.1:619540095-619840095 GCF_018294505.1 Triticum aestivum
TTTGAAAATGGGACCTTTAGTACCGGTTCGTTCCACGAACCGGTACTAATGCCTCAAACCCCATTAGTACCGGTTGGTGGCTCGAACCGGGACTAATGGTCTAACCTTTAGTACCGGTTGGTGCCACGAACCGGTACTAATGGGCATCGCACCCTTTAGTCCCGGTTCGTGGCACAAACCGGGACTAAAGGTCCCATTTGAACCGGGACTAATGCCTGTACGGTGCCCTAGCCGCTCGAACCGGGACTAATGCTCACATTAGTCCCGGTTCGTAATGCAACCGAGATTAATGCTCTTTTCTGGCCAAACCATAGCCCTGTTTTCTACTAGTAAACTGAACTGATAGGTAAACTGTTTATATTTTATTATAGGAAAATAGCAATGTGATAGGATCTCACGAGTCTGAAGCCATTCATGGCATGTTTAGTAATTTGGGGGCAGAAAATGAGGCTCTAGATGAGTATTGGAAAATTGTCCAGATGACCTTTGAAAGTGAAGAAGACTCCTATAACTTCTATAATGCATACGATAAAAAGAAAGGGTTCAATGTTAGGAAGGATATTGTGAGGCGGGAGAAAAAAATAGGAGATATTTTCTATAGGAGATTTGTTTGCTCAAAGGAAGGGATTCGTGATCCAGCCACAAGGGACATCAAGGACCGAAAAAGAAGGGAAAGAGTTGAGACTCGAGAGTATTGTGGGGCTGAACTGAGCATTAGACTTGATAAGCAGCGTGGAATCTGGTTTGTGGACAATTTTGTAGATGACCATAACCACATATTAACAACTCCAGATGAATCCCAATTTCTTCGTTCCCATGGGAAAATCAAAGACCATCAGAAATCAGAAATAGTAAGGATGGAATCGATGGGCCTCCGTAAGCATCACATAATGGATGTCTTTCAGTGCATGAGTAGTGACAGAGCGGACGCTGGATTTATCGATAAGGACCTGTACAATTTCTCATCTAGGTGCAAGAGGTCCGGTATTGTAGATGGAGATGCAAATGCTACAATACGGGCGTTGAAGGCTAGGAAGGATAAGAATCCAGAGTTCTTTCTTGAGTTCCGAGTTGACAAAGAAGGTCATCTGAAGGACCTGTTTTGGTGTGACGGGCAGTCCCGGATGGATTACCGGTCATTTGATGATGTTGTCGTGTTCGACAATACATACCGGATGAACAGGTACAAGATGCCTTTTGTTCCATTTGTGGGACTTAACCACCATCGCCAAACCACCATATTAATTTGGATGTTTGTGTCTGATGAGTGTGCTGACTCGTACATTTGGGAGCATCGTACTTTTTTGAGGGCGATGTGTTAGGTGAAACCAAAGTCGATAATAACAGACAGTGACAATGCAATGATCAAAGCGATCCGTCAGGTACTTCGAGGAACAAATACTGGTTGAATAGAATGTATAGAAATACGAGGTTGTGGGATGCGGCCTTTTGTGTGACAAGTATCTCATGTCCATGAAAACTAACCAACAGAGCGAGAATCTGAATTCGGTTTGCATCTACATCTCAATGGTTACATGTCCTTGTTTATATGCTAGAACACTATAAGGTACGTGTTACGAACATGCGTCGTACAGAGGCACAATCTGATTTTGTTGCATCATAATCTTGGGCTGTTGCTGTTACGGATAGTTGTGCACTTGAAGAGGCTGCAGCACGTATTTTCACATTTGCTAATTTTCAGCTAGTTCAAGAACAGCTACAGAAGGTACACATGTTTGATGTTGGTGAGATAATTCTTGAGGGAAACTATACGAGATATAATTTGATTTCTAACATTGTACCTGGATGGACATTCTCAGTTGAGTACACATGTCTTGGGGATGATTCCGACATCAAATGCAGCTGCTGAAGGATAGAGCATGATGGCTTACCTTGCAAGCATATTTTCCATGTGCTAAAGCATGTTGGGATGCCACATATACCCAAGTGTTGTGTGTTGCAGCGGATGTCCAGAAAGGCAAAAGGTGGCCTTCCTTAGCTTAAGCATAGTGATTTGCATATTTGGACACAGAAGCAAGTACAGTATAATGAGTTGAGATCACTAGGGTCTGAGTTGTTTGACATGGTATCCAACAGTGATGATGACTTTGTGGAGGTGAAGGACTATCTTAGTCAGTTGTTGAAGAAGAAAAGCTGTTCCAAACCAGCCAATGATGCCCGAGCACATGGCAATAAGAATACTGGAAGTGGAGTTGTTCCCGAGCCTGGAGGTTCGGTCCTAGATCCCTTATGTGTAGTCACCAAGGGCACACCTAAAGGAAGAATAAAATGATTTGATGAAGGCCCAAAACCAAGACTATGCGATCGATGTCTCAAACCTAGTCATGATATCCGTACGTGCCCTGATGCAATGTAGCAACGGTAAGTTGTTGCTGCAGATTGAGTTATATCAGGTACGAATTTGTATTTGCAATTTTTTTAATTTATTTGTTGCGCAAACATTGTGTAGCCTGAAGTCTCATAACTTGCATATTTCATTTTTTTGCCTTCTTGAAAGATCACTTGATAAAAATAACTGAACATGTGGGAGAAAGGCCATCATTTTTTACCGATACAACAGAATATATTCATTCTGTCCAAGCGGTAATTGGTAATGGCATCAGGGACAACATTTCTGTAAGTGCTGGGCTCTGACTATGCTATCATTATATTATGTTTTTCTCTAGATGTTTTGAACATGAATGCACCTGTGACTCTGACTTTGCTATCGTTATCTTTCTTGTTTCGATGTTGTAAACATGACTGCATGTGTGACCTGGAAGAAACAGAATGGTGGCTTCCCAATCTGGGCTCTTGATAGACTAGTAAGAAATGTACTTTTGTGGCAAGATGTCTCCCTTTTGATCTTTGGTAATAATGCAGATGCGGGTCTTGAAATCTGTTTTTTTTTTTCAGGACAAGGTTTGCTTGACCTGACGGATGAGAGAGCAGAGTTGCGTACCATTAGGCTGTGCAAACGAACATGGCAGTGTGTTGTGCAGGTGCGGACGTGCGGCATTCGGCGTGCCGGCTGGAATGGCTGGATACACCTAACGAACGCTATCTTTTTTTCAATTCTGGGAGGTAGGCTTGAGCATGTTCAAGCATGTCCCCATCCAGTAGATTCACGTTGCCAGCATAATTTTTTAAAGTACCACCGTACCACAACAGAATTTTTTAAAGTACCACCATACAACCCTTTATTTTCTGGGAGCAAATCATAGTCCATATCCACCACATCACATTGCTAACAGAATTTTTTAAAGTACCATCGTACCACCGTTTTTTACTACGAGCAAGCACAGTCCTTATCCACCACATCCCGTTGTTGTTGCTAACTAACTAACAAATTGAAGATAAATACACTATCCAAAAATCTATAACAGAATTTGGAGGTTGTTATATATTGCTACACCCCGCGCCATTATCTCATATTTCAGGGCATTTAGGAGTCCTATCAACTTTGTGGTTCGGCGAAATCCTCAGCAGAACCTCGGACGCCGAGCAACTTCCCATATATGCACTGTAAGTTGTCTTGAACTTCCCTCCCTTTTATCATTTTCACCTCGTCCATCTCCTTCTACCCGATGGAGTACATGTTTGTGACAGACGAGAGTAGGAAAGTATGTTAGCGATCGATGTGTCTTTGCTAATAGTTAACAGACTGATGTCATATTTCTCTTTCAGTCCAATTTCTGATGATATGGAGTTTGCTTGTTCATCGAAATCTCTATGTGAACTCATCAAAAAATTGACCGATTCTCAAATTAAAGTTGTTAAAAATCTAGGTTTTGGATGCATTTTAAAAATTAGAGAAATTAAACTGCGGCCATGTTTGTTGAAGTTTATTATCACTTCGTACAATCCAGCAACTTCAACTTCCAAAATTGGGGATGCGAGTTTAGAAACAAACAACAATGATGTTTACTGTATCCTAGGTCTCCCTTTTGCTGGAACGGTAGTAAATAATATTAAACCACTACCCGCTGATAGTGCTATGGTCGAGAAGTACATGAATAGAAAAATAAAAAATAATGATAAAATATCTGGTGAAAGAAATATTAGACAATAAATGTGCAGACGAGCACTTCATCAGGATGTTCATGTTAGTATTGATGGGAACAGTTTTGGCACCTACATCCCACGAAGAAGTGCCGGCGTTGTATTTGAGTCTCCTAGAGAATACAGCAAACATAAAAAACATTAATTGGAACGAGTTCACACTTAGATTTCTGATGGACAACATCAATAGTCTGGCTACTGGACATGGGAGTGATAATGTACTTCTCGACCATAGCACTATCAGCGGGTAGTGGTTTAATATTATTCACTACCATTCCAGCAAAAGGGAGACCGAGGATACAGTAAACACCATTGTTGTTTATTCCTAAATCCGCATCCCCAATTTTGAAAGTTGAAGTTGTTGGGTTGTACGAAGTGATAATAAACTTCAACAAACATGCCGCAGTTTAATTTCTCTAATTTTAAAAATGCATCCAAAACCTTGATTTTTAACAACATTCATTTGAGAATCGGTCAATTTTTTGACGAGTTCACATAGAGATTTCGCTGAACAAGCAAACTCCATATCATCAGAAATTGGACTGAAAGAGAAGTATGATATTGATCCGTTAACTATTAGCAAAGAGACATCGATCGCTAACATATACTTTCCTACTATCGTCCGTCACAAACATGTACTCCATCGGATAGAATCGAGATGGACGAGGTGAAAATGATAAAAGCGAGGGTAGTTCAAGACAACTTACAGTGCATATATGGGAAGCTGCTCGGTGTCCGAGGTTCTGCTGAGGATTTCGCCGAACCACAAACTTGACAGGACTCCTGCGTGCCTTTGAAATATGAGATAATGGCGTGGGGTGTAGCAATATATGACAACCTCAAAATTATGTTATAGATTTTCAGATAGTGGATTTATCTTCAATTTCTTAGTTAGTTAGCAACAACAACAGGATATGGTGGATAAGGATTGTGCTTGCTCCCAGTAAAAAACGGTGGTACTTTTAAAAATTCCGCTGGAAACGTGATGTGGTGGATAAGGAATGTGCTTGTCTCCCAAAAAAAAGAATGATAGCTGGTACTTAAAAAATCCTGTTGGCAACGTGAATCTACCGGACGGGGACGAGCTTGAACAGGCTCAAGCCTAACTTCCAGAATAGAAAAAAATAGCGTTCATCCTATTATCTAGCTTGTTGCATGCCGGTTCCTTAGCCCTTATGCGCGTTAGGCATAGCCAGCCGGCACGCCGAATGCCGCACGTCCGCACCTGCACAGCCTAATGGTACGCAACTCGCCTCTCTCATCCGTCAGGTCAAGAAGATTTCTAAACCCTGCCTTGAAAAATGTTACCTCTCTTACTAGGCTAGCAACAGCCCAGGTTGGGAAGCCACCATTCTATTTCTTCCAGGTCACACTTGCAGTCATGTTTACAACATCTAAACAAGAAAGATAACGATAGCAAAGTCAGAGTCATAGGTGCATTCATGTTTGTTCAAAACGTCTAAACAAAAACATAAGATAATGATAGCATAGTCAAAGCCCAACACTTACAAAAACATTGTCTCCCTAATGCCATTACCAATTATCACTTGGATAGAATGAACATATTCAATGGTATCGGTAAACATTGATGGCCTTCCTTCCACATGTTCAATTATTTTTGTCAAGTGATCCTTCAAGAAGGCAAAAAAATGAAATATGCAAGTTATGAGACTTCGAGCTACACAATGTTAGCGCAACAAAGAAATTACAAAATGAAAATACAAATTCGTACTGTTGACCTGCAGCAACAACTTACTGTTGCTGCATTGCATCAGGGCAGATACGGATATCATGACCAGGTTTGCGACATCGACCGCATAGTCTTGGTTTTGGGCCTTCATCAAATGATTTCAATCTTCCTTTAGGTGCGCCCTTGGTGATTACACATAAGGGATCTAGGACTGAACCTCTAGGCTCGGGAACAGCTCCACTTCCAATATTCTTATTGCCATGTCCTTGGGCATCATTGACTGGTTTGGAACAACTTCTCTTCTTCGGCAACTGACTAAGAAGATAGTCCTTCACCTCCAATAAGTCATCATCACTGTTGAATACCATATCAAACAACTCAGACCTAGTGAACTCAACTCATTATACCGTGCTTGCTTCTGTGTCCAAATATTCAAATCACTATGCCTAAGCGAAGGAAGGCCACCCTTCACCTTTTTGGACATCCGCTGCAACACACCACACTTGGGTATATGTGGCATCCCAACATGCTTTAGCACACAGAAATATGCTTGCAAGGTAAGCCATCACGCTCTATCTTTCAGCATCTACATTTGATGTCGGATCAGCCCCAAAACATGTGTACTCAACTGAGAATGTCCGTCCACGTACCATGTTAGAAATTAAATTTTATCTCGTACAGTTTCCCTCAAGAATTACCTCACCAACATCAAACATGTGTACCTTCTGTAGCTGTTCTTGAACTAGCTGAAAATTAGCAAATGTGAAAATACGTGCTGCAACATGCCAAGATTGTGATGCCACAAAATCAGATTGTGCCTCTCTACGACGCATGGTGCAAACACATACCTCATGGTGTTCTAGCATATCAAACAAGGCCATGCAACATTAAGATGTAGCTGCAAAAGTAAATTCAGACTCCCACTCCGTTGGTTAGTTTTCAAGGACATGAAATACTCGTCGCACAAAAAAACCGCAGCCCACAACCTCCTCTTTCTATACATTCTATTCAACCAGTCTGGGTTCCTACTAGTTCGGTACTTCCCAACAAATGTGTTCCACTTGTCCTCAAAGACATCAGGTGAGCAAACCTCGTATATGAATGACCTAAATAAGTCGAGGTATGAAAAGTGAAGATGCTTCTTGATTCCCTTCTCGATATGCCAAGAGCATACACGATGATTTGTTCCTGAAAGTACCTGACAGATTGCTTTGATCATTGCATTGCACTGTCTGTTATTACCGACTTTGGTTTTACCTGAAACATCGCCCTCAAAAAGGTACGAAGCACCCAAATGTACGAGTCAGCACACTCATCAGACACAATACCACATCGAAATATGGTGGTTTGGCAATGGTGGTTAAGTCCCACAAATGGAACAAAAGGCATCTTGTACTTGGTTCATCCACAAATGGAACACGACAACATCACCAAATGACCGGTAATCCATACGGGACTGCCCATCACACCAAAACAGGTCCTTCAGATGACCTTCTTTGTCAACTTGGTACTCAAAAAAGAACTCTGGATCCTTATCCTTCGCAGCCTTCAACGCCCATATTGTAGCATTTGCATCTCCATCCACAATTCTGGACCTCTTGTACCTAGATGAGAAATTGTACAGGTCCTTATCGATAAATCCAGCGCCCACTTCATCACTACTCGTGCACTGAAAGACATCCATTATGTGATGCTTACGGAGGACCATCAATTCCATTATGTGAAAGACATCCATTTCTGATTTCTGATGGCTTTGATTTTCTTATGGGAACGAAGAAATTGGGTTCCATCTGGAGTTGTTAATATGTGGTTATGGCCATCTACAAAATTGTCCACAAACCAGATTCCATGCTAGTTATTAAGTCCAATGCTCAGTTCAGCCCCACAATACTCTCGAGTCTCAGCTCTTTCCCTTCATTTTCAGTCCTTGATGTCCCTCGTGGCTGGATCACGAATCCCTTCCTTTGAGCAAACAAATCTCCTATAGAAAATCTCTCCTATTTTTTTTCTCACACCTCACGATATCCTTCCTAACACTGAACCCTTTATTTTTAGGTATGCACTATAGAAGTTATAGGAGTCTTCTTCACTTTCAAAGGTCATCTGTACAATTTTCCAATACTCATCTAGAGCCTCATTTTCTGCCCCCAAATTACTAAACATGCCACGAATGGCTTCAAAATCATGAGATCCTGCTACATTGCCATTTTCCTACCATAATATAAAGATATTTGGATGCAAATTAGGAAATGGTGGAGTGTTGAGTGAATTTGTTGAGCCGCTGGTTAACTCATTAGACGGCTGGCTCAATCGTTCCAATAAGAACACCATACTTCATTGATACTTAAGATAATTTAGAAAAGAATGTCCTCATATCATATATAGATGCGCATAATATGGGATGTATTTTATCATAATAAATCATATAGCCAGCTCAGCCTAGTTGTTCATGGGCCAGTAATGGAGGCGCTTCTATGTGTGTTTGAGCCTACGGTTTCTCTCCTATCAAATACTCCTGCCAGTCCAAAATATAAGGTGCATTAGCTTTTGAAAAGTCAAACTTCTCCATGTTTGATTGAGTTTATGTAGAGAAATGTCAATATACAAGATACCACATCAGTACCATTAGATACATCATGGAATATATTTTCATAATTTGTTTATTTTATGTTGTAAATGTTAACTTTTCTACAAACTTGGTCAAACATTGAAATGTTTGACTTTTGAAAAAAAATAGACCTTGTATTTTGAGGAGTGATTACAACTAAATAATGTAGCATTTTCCGGATTTTATGTCCAAATGGTATATTAATCAGGGTCCATATTAATCAAGATGAGCAGTTCTACCCTATCAGATACAACTCAGAAATTCTTTGAAAAACAAAAAGGCAACTCAGTAAGCTTTTTCACCGAAATAATATGAGTTTTCCAAACAGCTGCTTTTGCACCCAGTGGGAATTTTCTCCTTACCAAGTTTGTACTATATTTGTAATCAAATCTTCATTTGTAATGGATTATGTATCTTCATTTTAATGTTTTGGTTTAGAAGGTAGTTATGATCCAGCAATTATACTTTTCTTTCAATCTAGTTTTATATTTTGTCACTTTTTTCTCTCTTTCTCTTCAACCATGGGGCCAAAAATTATGTTTGCCCAATCAGAGAATAGAAGAGTACGTATTACACTAGTCCACTAATTACGTGGGCTACCAAAATTAGCTTCAGGAATGTCGTCATTATGTGGCCACAGCCAGCCATAGACATAGGTCAGTCGCAGAGCAGAGCAGGAGATGTTGTCATCTTGGCAACACCGTGATCACCATGTGCAAGCATCCTTGTGTAAGTCTTTATCACCGCCTCCAGAGGCAAACGATTAATCAACGCGTACGCATGGAGACGGAGACGGGCATCTGCGACCTCCCGGCGGACTGCCTGGCCCTCGTCGCCTCCCTGACCTCCCCCGGCGACGTGTGCAGGCTGGCGGCCACCGCCCATGCTCTCCGGGCGGCTGCCGACTTCGACGCGGTCTGGGGGAGCTTCCTCCCGGCGGACTGCACCGACATCCTCGTGCGGTGTAGTACTGCCGGTGATGAGCGCCACCGGGAAGGCGAAACAAAGAAGGAGCTCTTCTCCCGACTCTGCGACTGCCCCGTCCTCCTCGATGGCGGCAAGCTGGTAAGAGCTGTTGTTAAGTTGTTATGATTTGAAAATGCATGTGCGTATCAAGAGATCTCGTCTGACAATGGCATCAATCGGCTGGGCAAGAAGAGCTTCTCCTTGGACAGGCGTAGCGGGGCCAGGAAGTACATGATACCAGCGAAAGCTCTGTGGTACGGGTGGAGTGGCTACCACTACGGAGGACTCGTCTGGTCGCGCTGCCACCCACACTCCAGGTTTTGCTTTCGTGAAATACCTCAGGCTGCATTATTTAGGCCGCAGCACAGTGTTTCAATTGAGCCTTACTATTTCGTCCTGTAGATTCCGCGAGGTGGCGGTTCTCTCGTACCTGTGCTGGGTGGACGTGGACGTTATATTTGTCAGAACCAGAGCGAGGGTAGGAGAGAGAGGTTTTGTGCAACGCTTGATTTCATTGATACAAAGATTACACGTATATGTAGTTACACAGCTCAACTGAACCAAACGAGAACCAGCCGTAGGAATAGGGCAGCACTAACCACTAACCCCACTCCTCTATACATGGAGTACACACGATCGCTAACACCCCGCCGCAGTCGAGTCGTCGTCCGCTGGTAAGACACAGAGACTGGACCTGAAAGCTTGAAACGAGCTGGTTGGCAAACCTTTAGTCATGACGTCGGCTAGTTGTTGAGTAGTTGGTACATGAACAACACGAAGCTCGCCGAGAGCCACCTTTTCACGGACAAAGTAGATGTCCAACTCAATGTGCTTAGTGCGGCGATGATGAACAGGGTTGGTAGACATATACACAGCTGAGATATTGTCACAGAACACAACAGTGGCCTTGGAGAGAGAGCAGCCCAGTTCGCCGAGAAGTTGCCGCAGCCAAACACAATCAGCCACCGCGTTAGCAACGGCGCGGTATTCCGCTTCCGCGCTGGAACGCGACACGGTGGCTTGTCGCTTCGACGACCAACTGACCAAGGCGCCGCCGAGGTAGACGCAATAGCCGGACGTAGAACGGTGCGTGTCCGGGCAGCCGGCCCAGTCCGCATCGGAGTACGCCACAATGTCAGTCGAGGGAGACGCGGGTAGAAGAAGACCCGAGGTAGCTGTCCCGCGAACATAGCGAAGAATCCGCTTGAGGAGGGCGAGATGGCAATCCCGTGGATCATGCATGTGTAAACAGGCTTGCTGGACGGCGTAGGCCAAATCCGGCCGTGTCATCGTGAGATACTGAAGGCCACCAGCAAGGCTCCGGTACTCGGATGGGTCGGAAACTGGACTGCCGGAGGCCGCAGCAAGCTTGGGCTGGGTGTCCATTGGAGTTGAAGCTGGCCGACAGTGAGTCATGCCGGCGCGCTGAAGGAGTTCTTCGGCATAGTTGGACTGACTGAGAAAAAATCCACGCGGCGTGCGACGAACCTGAATGCCAAGGAAGAAATGAAGAGGCCCCATATCCTTCATAGCAAATTCGTGTTGTAGCTTGGAGACGATGTCGCGTAGAAGATCCGAAGAAGAGGCCGCCAGCACAATATCATCCACGTACAGCAGGAGATAAGCAATGCTGCTACCCCGCCGTAGGATGAAGAGGGAGGCGTCGGAGCGGGATGCGGCGAAGCCGATCGTGGTGGCGAAGCCGGCGAACCGCTGGAACCATGCTCGTGGGGCCTGCTTGAGCCCATATAAGGACTTCGAGAGGCGACAAACATGATCGCGGCGTGCCGAGTCGACGAAGCCAGCAGGCTGGTAGCAATGGACCTGTTCAGCGAGGATGCCGTGGAGGAAGGCATTTTTCACGTCGAGCTGGTGCACCGGCCAGCCCCGCGAACAAGCCAGAGTGAGAACTGTGCGGATCGTCGCCGGCTTGACGACCGGGGAGAAAGTTTCGCCGAAGTCGATCCCCGGCCGTTGAGCAAACCCGCGGACAACCCATCTCGCCTTGTAACGCTCCAGGGACCCATCCGAGTTCATCTTGTGCCGAAACACCCATTTGCCGGTCACAACAGTGGTGTTGGGAGGGCGAGGGACGAGCGTCCAAGTGGCATTGGAGATTAGGGCGTCGAACTCGGACTGCATAGCGGCACGCCAGTTGGGATCACGGAGGGCGTCGCGTACAGAGGAGGGCAGGGGGGAGATGGGTGTGGCGGCGAGGAGGGAGTCGGCGTAGCGAGGGTTAGGTTGGAAGATGCCGTGACGAGCTCGCGTGATCATCGGATGACGGGGAGGGGCGACAGGCGAGGAAGACGAGCCGACGGCTGGGCCGGGGTGTGGGGAAGGAGGCCCAGGGGTCGGTTGATCCGAGCCGTGAGGTGTAGTGGGCTGGCCCAAAGCGGGCGAGTCGGGAGGCGGAGTGGGCGCACCCACGAAGGGAGGGGGAGACGTGGCATGCGGCGATACGGGAGAAGGGCATGCAGGCCATGCAGGGGGAGGGTCGTGATCGACGTGATCCGAGGCGGGGGGGTCGGAGATTAGATCCAGTTGGTCGTCAGGGGATTTAGGTAGAGTTTTGAACGGAAAAACAGACTCTACAAATGTCACATGACGGGAAAAAAAGATGCGCCTGGTGGTTGGATCATAACAACGATACCCCTTTCGCTCGTCGGGATAGCCCAAGAAAACGCACGCCACAGAGCGAGCAGCCAGCTTATGTGGCGAGATAGCTATGATATTGGGATAACATAAACACCCGAACACACGGAGATGACGGAAGTCTGGGACGTGGCCGTGAAGGAGCTCGTACGGGGTGGTGAGGAGCCGAGGTTTGCACGGGCGCCGGTTAAGGAGGTATGTAGAGGTGGAGAGGGCTTCGGCCCACCAGCGTGGTGGCATGGAGGCATGGAGAAGAAGGGTGCGGACTCCGTCATTAAGTGTACGAAGAATGCGCTCGGCCTTGCCATTTTGTTGGGACGTGTAGGGGCAAGAGAGACGAAAGCGGGTGCCATGTGACTCGAGAAGAGAGCGATTCGCAATGTTGTCGAACTCGCGTCCATTATCCGTTTGGAAAGCTAGGATGGGGCGGGAGAATTGTGTGCGGACGTAGGCATAGAAGAGAGTGAGAAGGCGGTGAACTTCAGATTTCCGACGAATGGGAAAAGTCCAGGCATAATGTGTGAAATCATCCAGGATCACTAAATAATATAAATAGCCGGATACACTTGGTACAGGACTTGTCCAGAGATCACAATGACATAGCTCAAAGGGAAATGAAGTTTTAGTAGTGGAAGAAGAGAAAGGTAGCCTAGTGTGTTTGCCCGTCCGACAAGCATCGCAGTGCGTCGAAGAGCTTTTATTGAAACTAAACTTGTAGTAGGAGGATGCCTTGGCGAGGGTGGCGACGCCGGGGTGACCAAGCCGCTGGTGCCACAAATCGGTGGCGACGGTGGCGGTGAGGCAGTGATGAGGGCGGACGAACGGGTAAAGGTCGCCGGAGGAATCACATCGGAGAAGAACCGTTCTGGTGGCCAAATCCTTGATAGAAAAGCCATACGGGTCAAATTCAACAGAGACAGAATTATCACGAGTGAATGCACGTACGGAAACTAGATTCTTAATTAAGGAAGGAGAAATCAGAATGTCAAGGAGGGAAAGTGAACGAGAATTTGTGGGAAGGGAAGCAGAACCCACGGCGGTGATTGGTAAGGCAGAGCCATCACCAACAATGATCGTGGAGGGAGTGGAGGGATGGGGAGGCGAAGAGAGTATACCGGATCCTGAGCCCATGTGCGAGGACGCGCCGCTGTCGAGAATCCACTCGCCGCCGGGCGCGGACGGAGGCTGCACCGAGAGCTGGTTGAGGGCCGCGATCAACGCAGCCTGATCCCACTGGGGCGCGGACGGCGCGGGAGCGGAGTACGACGCCTGGAGGGCGTGAGGCAGGGCCGGCGCGGGCGGCCGGGCGCCAAGGAGCCCCGGGGCGGACCAGGCCTGAAAGGTGCCGGCCACGGCCGGAGCGGTGGGCGCCGGTGCGCGGCGGCCGGCATGGGAGCCACCAGGTGCCCCGCCATGGTGAGGAGCCCCGCCGGTGGACGAACCAGCGCCATTAGGCGCGTTCTTCTTGCGCTTCTTCCGGTTGCTGTTGCCGGAGGGGCCGGGAGCAGGAGACCCGGCGCCGAGGAGAGCCACGGGAAAGTGAGGGGCCGGCGCCGTCGGTGGTGGTGGCGGGCGCGAGGCATGGAAGGCCCGCGCCTGGGCGATGAGGGCGTTGCGGGCGGCGGAACGCGCCTGGCGAGCGAGACGCTGCTCTTCGAGTAGGAGGAAGGAGCGAAGCTTGACGAAGGAGGGAGGGCGCCCGCGAGTCATGTGCGGGATCGCGTGCTGGAGGCGCTCGTCGAGGCCGCGCAGAACGTTGTCGACGAGATCGCGTTCCTTCACATGGCGGCCGAGGTCGCCGAGCTGATCGGCCATCTGCTTCAGCTTGGACGTGTATTCGACCACAGAGAGGTCGCCTTGCATGAAACTGTGAAACTCATCGCGAAGGTAGGTGGCGCGGGCGTGGCGGTTGCTGCGGAAGAGCGACCGGAGGGAGCGCCAGAGGGAACGCGCCGTGTCGTTGCGCTCCTCAACGATCTCCAGAGTCGAGGGCGTCACGGTGGCGTTGTACCAGGAGACGACGGCGAAGTCGTTGAGATGCCAGTCGGAGGAGACCTGCGCCCGCGAGCCGTTGACATGGTCGAGTAGGCCGAACTTGGCGAGCGCGCCGAGGAATTGGCGGCGCCACAGCCCGTAATTCTCCTTCTCGTAGTCGAGAACGACCAGGACATGATCACGGATGCGAAGCGACTGGATGGTTTGGGTGGGAAGGGTTTGGGTTGCAACGGGCAGACCAAAGTCCTCGTCGGAGTCGGAACCGGCCGAGGAGGAGTGGGAGGAGGAGCTCATGGTCGCCGGGAGGTTGGGAGGGCAGCGGAAGCTATGGATCTTAGGATGATACCATGTCAGAACCAGAGCGAGGGTAGGAGAGAGAGGTTTTGTGCAACGCTTGATTTCATTAATACAAAGATTACACGTATATGTAGTTACACAGCTCAACTGAACCAAACGAGAACCAGCCGTAGGAATAGGGCAGCACTAACCACTAACCCCACTCCTCTATACATGGAGTACACACGATCGCTAACAATATTGAACACCAAGAACCTCTCGGGCATCGGTAGAGGCTATGCGGCCTATCTCGTATACAGGGTGCATTGGTTGCACGCAGACACGGCTCAGAGCCAAAACAAAGAAGATTTAGGGTCCTCGTCCGCGGCCATTTGTTATCATGAGTGCAACCATCTCGTGCCTCAGAAGCACTCGCGATCTCTGTTATGGGACTGGGGCTGGGAACTCGATGGATCACCATCGTCATCATCATCGATGTCGGCAGATACAACGGAGAAACATCGAAGTAAGAAGCAGCGGCTGACACCTGATGGTGTGGGCATGAGGAGCGATGGACAATGGATAGAGCAAGAGATTAACATAGAGTTGGACGAGCAGTGTCTGGAGGGGAAGGAGAAAAATGTTTCCATTGAGTTTAGAGGGTTCACAAGGTCACATAGGTGCCAGATTATCATAGAAGGGATCGAGATAAGACCAAAAGGAATGGGAAAGTTCAAATCATGGCTAAATTGATTAGATAGATAAATTCACTGTATGGTTAAGTATGTTTTTGGCAATATTGCAATTTGCAACTATGATGTTGTTTTGTGCCTGGCAGTCATTTATTGTTTTAACGAAAAAGAATCGAGAACAAAGCTCCCATTGCATCTTCCACTCACAGAATTAAAGAAGAGCATAATTCTTTTTTTTTCTAAGGTTTGAAGGGCTAAACACTATCCTAGTTCATCTATCTGAAATGAAATACTTCCCTCTTGCTACAGGCTGACATTTTGGTCCTTTCTTCTTAAATTGCTGATGATTCGTGGTTAAACCTTGTCATTTGGAAATTGCTACTGCTAACTCTAGCATTTGGTATTCTCCTTGGTCTCCTGGCTGGTAGAATATTCATGTGACCGTTGTCCTAGTATGATCAAATTAAATGTGGAAATCCGATACACTAGGACATGCAGAAAAACTCTGCCTCCTTTGATTGGTCCTTTTCAAATAAAGTGATGCAGATTCCTATTGTCAATGCGGAGTTTGATGATGAAGTTTGCTGAAGCATGCTCCTAATGCATAACTTCTCCCAAAACATGGGTACAATCTATTTTGCAGCAATCAGCTGTGCGTACTAGCCATCTAGAAAAATAACTTTGCACCGCTTGAGAAGACCAGGTCATTCTAAACCATGAAAACATTCACATGGAGGCTTCGCACCCAGTGTATAGAGGCAGCCTGTATACACTGCATGCAGCTGCCTCTAGCAAAAAATTCTTGACGTCGCTCCAAAGGCTAGAGGCTGCCTCCAGGGAATTAAATGGTATTAAGTGAGTCAGGCAGTTGAAAGCTGAATGCACACAAGATGGCCGTTGGGACGCTATAAACGCTCTTATATTTCTCTAGTGATATAAACGCTTTTATATTTCTTTACGGAGGGAGTACAACCATTGATTATGAAGAAATAATAAATAAATGTCATGACAGTTGCATCTAATGTGCACCCAGCCATACACAAACACATATGTATACCAGTGCTTTGAAAAACAAACTTCACACAAGTGTAGAAATTGTCAAGGTGGCCACAACAAATTGTATGCTAACTACTTCGGCAATGACCCAATCTTCAGCCCAAGCAATTTCGTCAAAGGTACCAAATGAGAAAGCATCTATTTGAACATATTATGCACACTATTGGTGAGTGGTAACCATATTTTTGTCAAAGGTACGATGCCTTTGGCAAGAAATGGTTTTCACAATTGCAAAAGTGTACAACAGCTATGCGATCGAATGTTAGCCTATGGTGTCCCTGCAGATTATATTGATGACACTCTTAAGTATGGCTGAAACCACATCCCTGAGTGTTTTGAGTAAATTTGTGAAAGGTATCCGGGAGAACTTCGGCGAAATATATCTACGAAGACCTACTGAACAACGCTTACTTCATATAAGAGTGGCCTGTGGCTTTCATGGTATGGTAGGAAGTATTGACTGCGTGCACTGGCAATGGAAAAATTGCCCTGTCCCTTGGATGGGGCAGTTCACTCGTGGTCATTATGGAGTACCAACAATCATGCTAGAAGTTGTTGCCTCACATGACCTATGGATATGACATGCTTTCTTTGGTGTTCCAGGCTCACACAACCATATCAATCTGCCGAACCAATCCCCTTCATTCACTCAAGTACTACAATGAAGGGCCACAAAAAAGTTCAGTTTGTAGTGAATGGCAATAACTATCATATGGGTTACTATTCTAACAGATGGGATTTATCCACACTGGGCAACATTTGTGAAGACAATCCAATAGATGGGCTCGGTCGGGATCGATGCAGATGCAGCGGCTCGTCAGGAACGACCATCCACTACTATGTCGGAAGCCCTACGCCGCCTCCACCACCTGCCGCTGCTGCCCCGCGTTGCCTCCACCACCAGCGCTAGCCGCTCCCGCGGTCTCTCCGTCGTGGGTGACCTAGGGCTGCTCTCCATGCGTTTCCAACATGGATCGCCCGGTGTCGCTGCACAGGGCAAGGCGTTGTCGGCAACGAGGATGAGCGAGACACGATCGCTCGGTCGCAGCAGCGCTAGGGATTCGGAGAATTGGCTCTTCATAGAAAATTTAGTTACATGCTTCATTAACAACAAATACGCAGAAACAACCACATAGCACGAGGGAGGCTGGTAGCCCCCGGTTACGGGGCCTACCTCTCCTTGGGCTGCCCATGGCACATGCATATGTTTTTTTCTCTCGGTCCGAAATTCGACCGCTAACCGGAATTTTCGATGGCCTCTGATTTTTTTGTTACCACCCATTTTTTTAATTTAAACAACAGACTAGCGTCAAATAATATTTTGCCATACGGTACAACAAGTAAACTCTTGGCTAAGCGGTAAGGCGCGTGAGTTACTGTTCTCGCATCGGCTTAGCGGTAGGGCGCGCAAGCTACTATTCTCGCGTCGCAAGTTCGAACCCCACTTAGCGGAATAATAAATTTTGTGTGTAATTCAAGCATTTAAAAAAATATTGTTCGCAGTGTGGACTCTCAACCTTCAAAAAAATGAGACAAATCCAAGGGCTAACCCCATCGGCATATTTTTATAGGAGAAACTCCGTGAGAACCGTGTGTCGAAGCCGGGGCTCGAACTCGGGTGGGTTGGCAGCTACCCCAGCTACCCAGCCAACGGATCGACGCCCCGTCCTCTGTCGTGGGTGGCCTAGGGCTGTTCTCCATGCGTCTCCAACATGGATCGCCCGGCGTCGCTGCACAGGGCAAGGCGTTGTCGGCAACGAGGATGAGCGAGACGCGAGCGCTCGGTCGCGGCAGCGCTAGGGATTCGGAGAATTGGCTCTTTATAGAAAATTTAGTTACATGCTTCATTAACAACAAATATGCAGAAACAACCACATAGCACGAGGGAGGCTGGTAGCCCCCGGTGACGGGGCCTACCTCTCCTTGGGCTGCACATGGCACATGCATAGGTTTTTTTTCTCTCGGTCCGAAATTCGACCGCTAACTGGAATTTTCGATGACCTCCGTTTTTTTGTTACCACCCATTTTTTTTGAATTTAAACAACAGACTAACGTCAAATAGTGTTTTGCCATACGGTACAACAAGTAAACTCTTGGCTAAGCGGTAAGGCGCGTGAGTTACTGTTGTCGCGTCGGCTTAGCGGTAGGGCGCACAAGCTACTATTCTCGCGTCGCAAGTTTGAACCCCACTTAGCGGAATAATAAATTTTCTGTGTAATTCAAGCATTTAAAAAAATATTGTTCGCAGTGCGGACTCTCAACCTTCAAAAAAATGAGACCAACCCAAGAGCTAACCCTCGTTGTCATTTTTTTTATAGGTGAAACTCCATGAGCACCGTGTGTCGAAGCCGGGGCTCAAACTCGGGTGGGTTGGCAGCTACCCCAGCTGCCCAGCCAACGGGTCGACGCCCCGTCCTCCGGACTCTCAACCGAGGTAACTGTGTGACCTAACCACTACAACAAGAAGCACTTCCTGTACACAAAGGGTTAAACTCAATACATTTTGACATTAAAAAAATTTGAATTCAAAATCCATTTGAAAAAATTGGGCGAAGAAAATCCAAATTCCTGAGATTTATGAATGCGAAGAAGGCCGTTGTGCAGGCTACTATAGGAGCTCTCCAAGGGAGATAAGGAGGACAGTAGTGTGGGACAGACAGAAATAAGTGGAGGCATGAGACAGGTCTTGTTACAGCGCTCGCGCATTTGTGCTAATTTAGATATAGAAGATTTGGATCGATATCAGTTTTCTCAAATAGAAAATATATAGAAGGGTTGTTACCACACTAGGCCACCAATCACGAGTGCTAACCAAATTGTCTCGAAGGATGTCGTCATTATGTGAAGAGATGTTGTCATGTTTTTAATTCCTGTTTTAGGGAAGATATGTCGTCATGTTGGCAACACCATGATCACCATGTGTTGTTACCAGCAAAGCGTACAACTACGCATCGCTTTATCATCGCTCCAGGCCCAGGATCGACCAAAGCAAATTAATCAACGAGTACGCATGGCGGTGGAGACGGGAATCTGCGACCTCCCAGCCGACTGCCTGGCCCGCGTAGCCTCCCTGACATCCCCCGGCGACACGTGTAGGCTGGCGGCCACCGCCGCCGTGCTCCGGGAAGCCGCCGACTCTGATGAGGTCTGGGGCAGCTTCGTCCCGGCAGACTGCGCCGACATCCTAGCACGGTGGAGCACCAGCGATGAGCGCCGCCGGGAGGGAGAAACGAACAAGGGGTTCTTCTCCCAACTCTGCGACTCCCAAGTTCTTCTCGATGGTGGCAAGCTGGTATATATGTGTTGAATGAATAATTTGGCTGCTAGGTATTCTATGGGCCAAATTAATTTAAATGTGTGGTTGACATATATGTTTTTGGACTTGCTGTTTATTTTGAAATGCAGGCTTGTCAGGCGTAGGAAGTTATTTTACCCAAGACAAGTATATAGAATTCTGTATGGACTAGCGGCTACATGGACAAATTCTCATGTGCTGGGCTAAACCGTGGTTGTTAAGATGAAGGAATTTTAGCATGGGCAATGAAGTCACCTAAACAAAAGCAAGCACAGATGGTGGGTCATTAGTCCTTATTATATAGTGTGATAGCGACCTTGCCGGAATATTTTATTCATATATCCAAGAGTCTTTGTACGTGAATATGGCCTAGATACGTACTACATGTAGCATGCATATTTTGTACGCATGTATTACTTGGTAACCGAATCGAGTCCTGTTCGGTTTTAGTTTTGGAGTTGTATTCCTGTACGGCAAGGCATGCTACGTAACCAGGTCTTGCCTTGTATACGCAAAGTCCAGCGTACCTTATTTATAAGGCCACGGCCGATTGGAAAAAGCCCCAACAAACGATCTATCAATACAAACTACTTTTTCATGTATGTCTATTTTCTGTTGCTACTTCCTGCCGAGCCCTAGCAGCCCTAGGGTTTGGCGATCTTTGCCGTTTTGCGCTGGAAAGCGGCCGGTTCTTCTTCACGAAAGCGAGGAAATCTTTGTTGCTTTGCTCGTAAAGCAATCGTTCGTCGTCACGAAAGCACGACGGTTATCCTGGTGTTGCGCGTCGATTTCGCGTGCCAACAATATGCTGCTGCATTACTAGTATACCATGTACATGTGTGTATCAGGAGATCACGTCTGACATTGGCATCTATCGACGGGGCAAGAAGAGCTTCTCGCTGGACAGGCATAGCGGCGCGAAAAAGTACATGATACCGGCGAAAGCTTTGTGCTACGGGTGGAGTGGCTACCCCTACGGAGGCCTCGTCTGGTCACACTGCCACCCTCACTCCAGGTTTTGTGTTCGTCCAATCTCGCATAATCTATTTAATTTCTGGTCAAATTTCAATCATTTCTGTGCTCCTTCTGCTCATTAGCTCACTTTGTGTAGTCACTGGATTGTTCCTTTCCTCCACACAACAAAATGCACGCTTCCATGCTGCCATTTTAATATAAGTAATGGGAAAATTAGGTGAGTGAAATCCACAATTAAATTCACTCAGCAGCTATGTTAGCAAAGTAACATTATGATATAGCCTCTCGGATGCTGAAGATAGGAAAGTACTCAAGCCCATAGTATAAGCTGCGTTTAGTGTTGCGACGACTTATATGAGAATCCCTATTGCCCAACCCATTTTTTTTTCTTATTTGAGTGTTTGTGTGACCCAGTTTTGCTTACTTGTGTGGGTAAATTTGCACCACAAGTTATAAAATAAGCGCAACACAACACGGTTCAACCACCGCAAACTGAGGCTAACTCTTTCGGCATGTAGATTCAGCGAGGTGGCCGTTCTTTCTTACATATGCTGGCTGGACGTGAACGGCATCTTAAACACGAAGAGCCTCTCGGGCATTGGTAGAGGCTACATGGTCTATCTCATATACAGGGTGCATCAGCTGCACACAGACACAGCTCAGAACCAAGGCCAAGAAGCTGAAGTGTTGTCCTCTTCTGCCAGCAGCAATCATGAGTGCAACCATCTCGTCCCTCAGAAGCACTCGCGATCTCTTTTATGGGACTGGGGCTGGGAACTCGATGGATCATCATCGTTGGCATCAGTAGACACGGAAGAGAAGAATCGAAGTCTGAAGCAGTGGCTAAAATCTGATGGTGTGAGCGTGAGAAGCGATGGACGATGGATAGAGCAAGAGATCAACATAGAATTGGACAAACCGTGTCTGGACGGGGAGGAGAGAATGTTTCCATTGAGTTTAGAGGGTTCACAGGGTCGCATAGTTGTCAGATTATCATAGAAGGGATCGAGATACGGCCAAGAGCAATGGAAAGTTAAAAGCATGGCCAAATTTCTTAGATAGATGAATTCAACAATATGGTTAAGTTTATTTGCGGCAATATTGCAATTTTCAAGTATGTCGCTGTGTAAATTTTGTGCCTTGCATTCCATTGGTATTTAAATTTTGTGCCATGCACTCCATTGGTAACATATGAGGCATGTATATCTTAGCCTTTTTGTTCACCCATAGACCAATGGTGAAACTTGAAACCTAGCATATTGAAGGTGTGCCTAGCTTTGGTTGTAAGTGTTGTGGAATAAGTGGAATTCCGTAACTCATGCAACCAAAGCTGCCATACCTTCTATATATAACATAAGATTCATGTTACATCACGGTGCATGGACAATATTGTTTGGTTTGCCTCATGTATTTTCTCGATCTCAGTTAGCAACCTATTTTATGAAGTCAATGATCGCGGTTAAGTTGTTACTGGAAGATAGATATTTGTTTCCTCTAACCACTAATTTGTACTTAAGCTCTTTGTCCTCATTGGTCAAAACTTGATCAGAGTTGTTATTTTGAAAAGAATAACTAATTTTAGTCATAGTACACAAAAAAACATGTGATGGATTTGGCTCATGATAGAGCTTTGGGCATATGAAGAGCATCGACATAAGTAACAAGATATGCTCTGTTTTTCAACACTACCCAATTCTTGGAGACTATGGGAGAGTCATCATAATGAATTCCCTTTCTTGAAGAAGCTGGGAGGGCTGGGTTTCTGAACTTCTTGGTAAAGTTAAGTGTTGTCTTCGATGAAGTTGCCTCATTTTTTAGGAGAGTGTTTTGTGCTGTCCGACCAAATTTTCACAACAGTGACGTTGCTCGATTTTTGCTGGCACCGCACAAAAAAAGAACGGGTGGTTGAGCCTCTAGTTGGTACAATGTAAAGGTTTATAGATCAAATCGAAGAAACTTAAAGTGGTGCTTTAGTCTGCTTTAACTTCCATAGATCCTCTCTTAAGCCCTTTGCACATGCGATTGCCTTGGTTGCCTCATAAAGCTGGGTAGAGAGTGCTGAGATAAATATTATTGCCATTTCTCTCATGACATATCCTCTACAATGCTAAGGTATAAACATTCTGAACTAGCTTCATTCATTTTAGATAAATTCATGTTTATATATTAATTCAAAAGTATCTTTAGCAGCATTGAGCTGAGATTCTCATAGTCAAGAATATATCTTATACTCGATTCGATAATAAGAGCTAACATGTAGATGTGAGATTGATAGACACTTCTACTAGACGACGGCAATGACACAATTATATATCCAGAAGAAACTACTTTTATGTTCTCTTTGTCTCTTTGCTTATGATTACACCTCTAATATTGCTCCCAAAGAATAATATTATATAGCCAGCTCAGCTTAGTTGGTCATGGGTCAGTAATGGAGGTGCTTCTGTGTGTGCTTGAGTCTACGGTTCTGCCCCTACCAAATACTCTTGCCATTTCAAAAATATAAGATAAGAGATCATTATCATTAGATTCATCACGGAATATATTTTTGTATTTTATTTATTTCGTGTTGTATATGTTCCTGTAAACCTGGTCAAACATTGAAATGCTTGAATTTTGGATTAATTAATACACCTTGTATTTTGAGGAGGGATTACAACTAAATAGTGTGGCATTTTCCGGATATTATGTCCAAATGGTATATCAATCAAGATGAATGGTCTCAATGGTAATTGTTGTTGTTATAATTCGAAAATGCATGTGTGTATCATGGTAATTGATGTAGTTATAATTCAAAAATGCTTGTGTTTATCACGAGATCTCGTCTAACTCTGACAGTGGCATCAATCGGCCGGCAAGAAGAGTTTCTCGCTGGACAGGCGTAGCGGGGCCAAGAAGGAGACACCAGGGAAAGCTCTGTGATACGAGTGGAGTGGCTACCACTATGGATTGTTATGTTGTGATCCAAATTCAAATATCATTAGTGCAGAATCGGTCATTAGTCCCGATTCGTAAGGGCCTTTAGTCCAGGTTCACCAACCGGGACTAATAGGTCGGGATTAAAGACCCACCACGTGGCACGAGCGCACGTCGGGGACTGGGGGTTCTTTAGTCCCGGTTGGTGACACCAACCGAGACTAAAAGGTTTAGCTCATCAACCCGTGCATCCGCACAGGCTAGTCATCTTGGAAAGGCATGGAGATATTAATAGCTTATTGGATAGATAGACACTTACATATTTGAATATAGAGAAATCCAGTAATTCACCTATTAAATATTAGGATTGAAATCATAAAAAAATTCTTACGATATATCAATATATCTAAGATTGATTAGTTCGGAGAAGGATATAAGTAAATGTTAGGAAAATTTTCAGAAAATATCGAACTTTGAAGGTACACTATATCATATATTCATGTTCCATGATCAAAATGTAAGGGAAAAAGCATTCTCATTTATGTTTGCAAAGTAGCATAAATATATTGAAACAGAATTTCATTTTTTGGCTTTTGTGAGATCTTTCACTCTCTAATGTATTGCAAGAGCCTGAGTCTAAACGTCATTCTTTTACTTAGCCCCATGAGGTAGAAAAATATACAATTTTTTCTTTCTAATAGAAATAGTAGAGAACCATAAAATGGTTTGCGGAAGAACCACCATCTTTACAAAACACCATGAATTATTAATTAAAAATAACCTAAACATTAGCCACAAAACTAGAGAATTACCATGATATGAAAATTACCCGCCGGTTCCACATGTTCCTTTTTTGCCATCTGAAATACATCAAAATAAAAGAAAACTTTTTACAAAAAAGCAAAACAGTCATTAGTTTGTGCGAACACAATTAAGAAGTTAACTATTTACCCATAGCATTCAGTTTTCCATAGTTGATACAACCACATGATTTTAAAACTTTTAAATGATATTTGGAAAATATATTAGGTAATTATACTCGTTATATACTCGTCAAATTCAAACTGTTTTGACTCATTATTATCATCAAGTAAAAGATCCACAAAACTTATTTACAAAAAATGAATCAGCTACCTAAACAAAACTTAAAAGGGATATCTCTGAAAACAAAATGTAAGTAGCATTACCAATGCATCAACATTACAAATCATTTTTTAATCAAAATAGTACACTGTACATAGGACCCGGCAGTAAATTAGTAAGTTACATAAACTATTATACATGTGGTCAGATCAATAGACAAATGCCATTTTCCTTATTAACTTTTAAGTACACCCAAGCCTAAAATAAGATAGAAGCTAAAGTAACAATTTTAATTCGGCGCATAGCTAAAATAGCTGCAGTTTTGTAACCCAAAAGGGGATTATTTTTTAAATGAGAACAAAAGGTTGATAAGTATTGTCAAATACAAAAAGAGCACACCAGATAATAATCCCAGCAAATTCCTAACATGTGTAGCAGAACACGCTAGCTTTACCATTAGATGACATAGTTCGGTACAGAGTTTGTTTCTCCGTCCAGCACATAGATCTACAAATATCTCAATGTAGCATGAGAAAAGTAAACTAATGAACCTAATATGTGTGCCATAGTTATTTGGCAGCATTGTCCGCAATACAATAAATAACAATAAATAAGAAAGTACACCTCTTATATGTATTGCTTTATTTATGTACCTGAAGTCAGAGCTAAACTGCTGAAATAAAATCCTTTATAACGTGAAGAATACACATAACGAATCAAACTACGACTTCGGTATGTTTGCGAATTATCATCTAATTCTTTGTTAATTGAATACAACATAACAGTAAATCTAATGGAGATATTTACTAAGGATAAATCTGCTTTTCGGTTTTTATCAATACAGAGGACAAAAGCTCAGTACATATCTATTAGACTTCAGAGGTAAATGAAGTAACCAAAAAGAGAGGAGATGCGTTAGCATTTATAGAACAAAGAACAAACACAGTGAAAAGTCACCTAGAGGCTGCCCTACGCATTGGTCGTGGACTCTCTTTTTTCACATGGGAATCAATCCACCTACCTGCTTGCACAACCGGGCTTGTGTACACGGCCATGTGTGCATGTTGCTTCTAACTAAAGCATCTGCCGTCAACGAATTCTTGCTACGTACCTGCAGAAAGTTGTACCTGTGCAAGTCCGGCAAGTAGTCAATAGAGCCAGCTTGTTCCTCGTTGAAGAGTAATCGGCAAGGGCAATAATATATGCTTCACGGTCAACTACACATCTGCACCAATCTATTTCCATTACGGGCTGAAATAAGTACAATCTAGTGCAGCAATTATGAACCCATGGCATGGAATAGGGAGGCCGAAGAAACCCTAGCTTGATGGATGCATGGATCCTGATATGTACGTCAGCGCATGGACATATGGCCGTAGGTAAAACCTGCAGTTAATGATGATTAGATGGAAAGCCCTGATGGCGTTGCTGAGTAAAGATGACAACGGCGGCGACGCTACACGCACGGCATGCATGGGAGACGCTGAGAAGGGCTTGATCAAGGAAAGAGGCATAGTTGGGCATGATTGCATCACTACATTAGGGAGGATCCAGCATGACGTGCTAATTAAAAGCTAGGTTGTACAACTGCGTAAAAAGGAGATCCCTTTGTTTCTAGGAAACATATAGAGACCCAAGGGAGCAAGACTCCCGCACGTGGTTGTACAGATCACCCCGTCCTTTACGTTTCATCTAATGGTTGCAGATACATTATATATTAATCAAACGGTCAAAAATTCTTAATTTTAAGGATTAATGTGGTGTCTCGTATGGTGCCTCCAATTAGTAAATATAAGATAAGATGGTTTGTTTTTTCTTTTAATTTTTGTTTTTATTTAATTCTTTTTATTTCAAACATATCTTACGCTACTACATACTGTACACGTTATGCATATATAAATAGAATTTCTTGTAAAACCAATCATATATAATAAAATTTCTCACACGACCAGGCATACACACACACACAATTTGGTATATACAATTTCTCCTACAATTTACAGATTATTACATGCAGGCATTAGGTGAAATGGTATTCTCCTTCGGATCTATGACATGGTCAAGCAAAAATCCCGTCATTTTCTCTTGAAGTGCTCGTATGCGGTCGGTTGGTAGGAGCTGATCCCACATCTATTGCATCTTTATTAAAGAAGGAGATCAATATGATATATTAGTTGTGTGTATATATATATTAGATCATGATAAAAAGAATTGTGAATAGTGTTTACGTACCAAAAGATTTCTTTCATTTTTGCTCCTTTCTGTCATAAAGCGAATGCTCTCGCAAACGTAATATGCACATAAATTATTCCCTGATGCCTGCCTCATGCACTTTACGAGAATAGAATTCAATCAGATAATAATTAATGAAGCATGATAATGGCATTAAAACAAGAATTAAAGAAATGCGCAGACGTAGCTAGTACTACTTAATTACCCTGGGTCGCCACCATTTCAGCTCTGGTTTCCATGGGTCGATAACCTCTTTGATGAACTTTTGTCAAACCCTGCCTGACAAACAAAATGAATAAATGAGTTATTAATTAGTTTATATCAGGAAATGAACTAAAGAGGCCGATATAGTGCGATAATGATTGAAATTACCTGTCGAGCATCAACTTCACGTTGTGGTATTCTTTAGTTTCTTTAAGTAGTGAGTCCAGTACTTGAATTTTTCCCTCGTCAACTTCAATGATTAGCAGGATCCAGTGGAAACTGCATGCGCACACGTTTGTATAAGCAAGCATGTGCATAACTCATCAACTACACTTATTAATATCTAGTAAGAAAAATAGAATTTGTAGTAGAAGACACTAACACTCACCCGAAGTTGCAAGGAAGTAGTATTGGGTACTGTGAACTGCTAGAGTATTCTCTGTTTATATAAATTACGATACAAGCGAGTTTGACTGCTCTCATTTTATACAAGCGAACTGCTAGTGTGCCGCAACACAAGTACGGCTTGGAAATAGGCCAAGTGCTAGTGCGTGCTACTGCAAATTTGACTGCTCACATTTGGTACAAGGGAACTACTAGTGTGTGCTCTTTTAATATAAATTGCAAATTTGACTGCTCCATTTGGTAGTAGCGAACTGCTAGTGTGTTCTCTGTTTTTACAAATTGCAAATTTGAATGCTTGATTTGGTACTTGGGACTGCTACTGTTACTTCCATTTGCAAACTCATACTTGGCTGTATAGATGGAAGAACCCAAAGTAAAAACTGGATGGGATCGAGAGGCCACCAGAATTTTCTGTGAGTGTGCCGCTGCAGAAATACGGCTTGGAAATAGGGCAACCAAGGCTTTAACTCGTGCTGGATATAAGGGTTAATTGCAGCCTTGAACGCACAAACCGGAAGAAACTATGTACAGAAGCAATTCAAGAATCGTTGGGATGATATGAAGGCTATATACTCTGCATGGGTATTTTACAAAAACAAAGCTACTGGGCTTGGATGGGATGATGCGAAGCAAACTATTACAGCAGACGATGATTAGTGGGCTTCATTGATTGCGGTTAGTTGATTTCATACGTGAATATCTACTACTGTCATGCTATATTATGCCACTAACAAGTGTTACCTTGTTATTTTTTTGTGCAGATTCACAAGCCAATTAAAGCTTTTTGCTGTAAGTGCATCTAGTGCCCCTTAGTGATTTTGGTGTATTGAAGACTTATAGGTTAAGAGACTAATGAGTTTATGAGTGTACACAGGTCTATAAGTCTATGAGGAGTTTGATATTTACAGAGAAAGTCGACCCCTAAAAATGAAGTTCTTCGACTGAAGACTTTGGATTTCTGAAGACTTTCTGAGGACCTTGAAAGTGAAGAAATTTGTGTGACCTTGAAGACTTGGTATTCATTTGAGAAACATGAAGCGTGAAGACTTTTGTTTTCGTAGTTTCATTTTCTCTTTCTTGAGTCATAGGAAACACCGTACTGTTAAAGGGGGTCGAGGAAATAGTAAGGAAAAATTTCCATGTGATGCTCAACTCAAAATCCTACACCTACCAATCCCTTCGAGTGAAGCCATTGGAAATCTCATACAGTTCAGTCATATTCTTCAGTGACAGAGACGAAGTTCTTCTGGTCTCTGAGGAATTTGTTCTGACTGAGGAGTTAGGAATTCGCCAGTGCGGATTGCCTACACAGTGAGGAACATGATAGCCCTGAGGAATTTGAGCCTCAAATATCCGACCGTTGCTGTGCTACGCGCCAGCTGTCCTAAAATATCTACCCACCTAACGGTCATATCATTGAAGGGCATTTATGTCTTATCATGTCGGGCTGCTCCCTAGGCTATAAATAGCCCCCCCTACAACCACTAGCTGGTTGGCTGCTCCGAGAGAAACTGACACTTGTCATTTGAGAGCATCCCATCCTCCGAGGACTTTGAGAGAAAATCATCAAGTGAGGAAACCCAAACCCAAACACCTACAAACCCAAAGTGATTGAGCATCACTGAAGAGATTGATCCTGCGTGGATCCGACGCTTGTTACCTTTGAAGACTGTGCTTCTTCCAGACGGTTAGGCGTCATGGTCTAGAGCATCCAAGAGGAATTGTGGATCGCCGAGTGACCGAGTTTGTGAAGGTTCGGAAGTCACCTGAAGACTTACCACGAGTGATTGGGCGAGGTCAGTGTGACCTTAGCTCAAGGAGAACACGGTGAGGACTGTGTGTCCTCAAGTTTAAATACCTAGCCGCTCCAACCAGATGTACAACCGAGACACCAGTTGGAACTGGTCTACCAAAGCATTGTCTTCACCAAGCTTACTGGTTCTATTTCCTCAACTCTTTTATTTCCTCATAACTGTGTTGTTCACTTGTTCATATCTGTTTGAAGACTTTGACTGAAGACTTTCTCAATTTCCTCAGTTCAATTTCTTCAGTCTGTTTGTCTTCATCCTGTGTTATCCTGTGTTTACGCTTTCTGTACTCTGTGCTTGTCTTCATTTCATCATGATGACCATGCTTGTATTCTGTTATGTTTACTTTTGAGTACTTATTCCGCTGCAAGTAGTTCTTCGCTAAGGAATTTCCTCACCTGCAAATTCCTCAGTGAAGAATTCATAAAAATCGCCTATTCACCCCCCCCCCCTCTAGTCGATATAACCACTAGTAAAAAAATACACTTCCGTGATGATACGTGTTTGTCACAGTAGGTCGCGTTTTTTGTCATGCATGTACATCCATGACGATTTTATGACAGAATCAAGATAGTCATACCTGTGCTATCGTAGAAGTGTTCCATGACATTACCAAAATTATCATCACGGAAGTGTCCACTTCCATGACAATAAATCGCGCGTCACAGAAGCGCTTTCGTCAAGGGTGACCGACACGTGGCATCCACCGTAACGGAACGCCGTTAAGCTACCGGGTCGGGTTTTGGATCAGATAACCCGTTAACAGCCCCGACCAATGGGAAATTTCCACGTGTAAAATTCTTATTGGCCGCACGAAACACGTGTCAGCTCGTCAGTGGGTCAGATAGGCGCCTATGATATGTCGACACGTGCCACGACCCACCACTGGCCCATTTAGCTTACAAAGCCGGCCCGTTTGACTTGGTCAAAAGTTAACGGGCTGGCCCATGAAAAGCTTGTTAACGGTTTCTTCGCAAATAGCCCATTTTACGGCCCGTTAACTCACGGCCCGTTAGGCCCTAAAGGAAATTGGCCCAACAACGTCATGTGGGCCGTCGAATATAACACCAGCCCATTTCACTTTCGGCCCATGTATGGCCCACGACGTCTTTCGGCCCATATGAGGCCTTCGTATCTTTCGGCCCTTTACAGGCCCACGGTGACTCTAGCCCATAATGAACAGTAATTTTCTTTATACCCGTTAACGGCCCGTGATTTACATGGGCCGTTTCCAGCCCGTGTTAGCTTTCTGCCTATTGACGGCCCATTTGTTCTTGGGCTCCTTTTCGGCCCTCGATTACTTCCGGCACGTTGCTGGCCTGTTCCCCTAATGGGCCAATTTCGGCCCATGGCAAGAGTCATCCCGTTACTGGCCTGTTCCCTAATGGGCCAAATTCGGCCCATGGCAAGAGTCGGCCTGTTACTGGCCTGTTACCCTAATGGGCCAAATTCGGCCCATGGCAAGAGTCGGCCCGTTTCTGGCCTGTTAACCCGTTGCGCCGTTTCCAGCCTGTCCTATATTCTGGCCCATTAACGACCCGTTATGCCTGTGACAGAATTAAGCCTTTGCTGTCCTACGGCCTGTTACCGTGCTGGGCTGATACCAATTACGCCCGATTACGGCCCATGTAGACCCATTTATCCGACGGCCCGAGGCCCACCGATTACAGGCCCATTTATCGACGGCTCGTAAGAGACCCATGGATCCTATGACCCGTATATGGCCCATGGTAGTTGCGGCCACTAGCAAACCAGGGAAAAAGAAGACTAGGAAATAAATAAGGCCAAAACTAACGCTAGGCTATTAAGGCGATTGCACAGATTACATCCACTCGGCATCAAAGATCGCCACCAGTGCAAATATGGGGAACACCCTACACTATGCAAAAATGTCTTGCTGTTTTCTTCAGCCGGTGGCTGCACGTTAAGAATAAATTTTGTATCACACCAAAACAAATTACAACTATATAACAAAAGGAAGGTTGGCATAGAACTTAACAGTCTAGCAGATAAATGCACCACTAGAAGTTCAGAAGCTCAGTTCATTTGACCTGACTGTTACGTTTTCATGCTGTATTGTCCGATGGAGCACCATAACCCTCGCCTTCATTTCCCCTAGGCTCCTGAACAACATAGCAAATGTCTGATAGTCTGGTTTCAAAACCATGCATATCTTGACGACATTGAGCAATGTTTCTCCTTGTTTCACAAAGGGTCTCTGTTAGGGAATGGACTTGTGTCTGGAGTGCAGATACAACATTGCTTTGAGCTTGCATATCTTGATCATGAGGCAGTTTGGACGATATTGCCTTAACAACGAACCCAGTATTACGCAGGAACGTGCTTTTGGCACTGTTAGTGGACAGGTACTGACCCACTGCAGCAAGAGCTGACATTGCGGTTATAGTTGCCTCGCCACCTTCAGAAGGTGGCGGTTCCACCATTTTTTCCATAGCTCGCTGAAAAGTTGAGGTTTTACATTAGTAGTACCAGAACAGAAGATATTAAGGAGGCAGCAAAACCAAACAAAATAGCTTTGGTCTATATACAGAACTTATTATGGTGAACCCATGTAAAATATTAGTTGTATTTTATTGCAAAGTACAGAATAAAACCAGGTTCCAAACATATGACCATGTACCATCGCTAATGTATTGTCTATTTCTTCACATTGTATTGAGGGCTAAGGATAAAGAGATGAAGTTTATAATACGGTAAGCATAGTATGACATCATTCATATCACAAAACAACTGAGAACAGACAAACAGGCAATTGTAATGTTGTGTGGGCAAGTCCAGCACGGAATTAGATTACAGGTCAAGATCAAAGGAACATCACTCCTCTCTTTTAAACCTTGTAAGGTGCAATGATACGCTAAGACAATTGTGTATAAATTGAAAAGAGTAATAGACATTGGCTGCAAACCATGCAGTTCAAGGCACAAGTCAGAGTAAGTAGTAGTTAAAAGGCATGAGAATTAAGGACTTACAACAGCGGCTTTGACTGGTGTAGTCATGCCCTTCTTCTTGCTGGTGTGACAGTCCTTGAAGATTTCCACAGCATTTGGTTCAGGTACTTTTTGGTCCTTGCGGGCTTTCCTCTGCATTTTGAAAGAGTCAATATAGATCTGATAATATGGTACAGCAAAAAGAGTGAAATAGCAGCTAATTACAAGAGCCTCGCAGTGTGCAATATAGCTACGAGATCCTGTCGTCTGTTGGAATTTCACTTTCGTACGGTTGGCCTTGTTCTTTGAACAGTTCACCTACAAGAAGATAGATTTGCGTGGCACATGCGTAAATAGGACTTCAACATGTGATCTGATCACATATATATAATGTACCTGATACTTCGGATCAGACCAGTGTTTAACAAGGCCCCTCCAGTCTTCATCCGATATATTTTCCACTGGAGATGTTTGGGAAAGTTCACTGTTAGCCTTGCCTTCAAAGTGAGTTTTCCTCAAGTTATACCGATACTGTCGCAGAGCAGACTTGAAAACATGGGTGCAAGCTTGTCTGGTTGCATCATCTTGGCTATCCAACTTGAACCTCATCTGTTGAAAATTAGGGGAGTCTCATTATCAGCAACCTAGAAAGTATGGGACAGAGCAAGACGATATTACTAGTTTCCATACATAACCATACTTACAGATAAATGGTCGAGGAAGGTGTTGAACTGGGTTTCGTCTTTGTCATTCCTGTACTGAATCCATGTTGGGAGGATACGTACATGACACCTAACGGCAACTGCTGCCTCTGATACTAACTTGGCTGACCCTGTAGCATCACGTGGCCTTTTTAAACCTGCCTCAAAACGGATCTCCATTCTTCTTTCTCTAGATTTAGTTAACCTATCGAGCATTATCCCTGATGTTTGTTTCCTCTTGCGCCTAGGTGCTAGTCCAACAACGAACATAGGAAGTGTTAGTGTACATCAAACTGTGAGACTACATATAAAGAAGCATGCAACTGTAACTTGACTCCAGCAACTACCTTCTTGATGTTGAAGCTCACAAGGTTCATCTGATATTGCCAACTCGTCTTGTGTCAAGAGTGCTTCGGAAGTAGTGTCAGGTGGCAAGGGAGCTTGGGAACGTGCTGCTAGCTCAGTTGACGCACGAGTAAGTCGTGCAGCTGGTAGTACTGTGGTAGGTGTTGCAAGAACTAGGGTTGTCTCTGCTTGTTTGGTGGCAGCTATTTGTTTCTGTTTGGCTTTTTTTGCAACTTGTGTATCATGGGATGCCGTGTTTGTAGAATTTTCCGCTGGACTTTGACCTTCTATTGCACCATCAGTACCAGCAGAATCTGCAGGATTCATCCGCTTCTCATTCCCTGCCATTATGTGTTTCTTCCTCTTTCTCTGTGCCATGTTAAGTCAAGCCGACAAGAAAAACGAATAACAATTTAGTTCTTCAGAACAAATTGATGCGTGATGCAGACGAACTGAACTTTGATGTTAGACAACCACATGATAGGAGGATGTAATATGTATGAAAAACAGGACGGAAAAGATAACCAGAACTAAGATGTGTAAACTAAGAAGAAGAAATTTCACCAAATTAGAAGCAATGCAATGGAAGGTAGACACCATATGAAAGATGCTACAAATATCGCTCTGCCAAGTTAACAGTGTCTCATCATAAATGGCGTTTAAACAAATGTGAAGCAGTACAAGAAATAAATCATATGCAAGATGCAAACAACATCACACTACCATGTTAGAGGTCTCTCGTCATTAGTGCCATTGCATATTCACAGCATTGCATATTCACAGCTTATGATGTGTAAACTAAGGAGAAGGCATTTCAACAAATTAGAAGTAATGAAAGCTAGACACCATATGAAAGATGCAACGAATATCACTCTACCAAGTTAAAACTGTCTCGTCATAAGTGTCATTTCAACAAATTAGTAGTACAAGCTAGAAAAGAATGTGAGATGTAACCTATATCACACTCCGAAGTCAAACGTGTCTTATGATAAGTGATTGTTGCAGGTTACACAACAGTAGTAATTTGATGTAAGAACATGGTGTGACAGACAGATATTGTATGTTTTAGAAACAGGAACACGTGTCTTATTCAAGTATAATGTGTAAAGTAAGCAGATGGAATTCAACAAAATTAGAAGCAATACAATCTAGACATCACACATAACATGCAACCACATATAACAGTGCCAAGTTAGAGGGAGCACCGGTGATGCTGCACTAGGGGAGACGTGCTCATCATAAACGCAGCTTTGTTGAGTGTCTATGCATGTGTTGTCTTGGAAATCATCTTGGGGTGTGGAGGAGTAGAAACTGTAGAGGCCCTCCGTTCGGAAGGAGCACCTTTATCCGCTGCCTTGCTAACTTCCTTCCGCTTTATTAATTTTGAATTGTCAAGTAAAACCGACAAGAAAAAGCAATAAAATTCTCTCTTCAGAACTCATTCATGCATGATACCGACAATCACTACTTTGATGTAAGGCAAAAACATGATACCAGGATGGAATATGTACGAAAAACAGGACGGCATGGCATGTTCACAACTGTTTGTGTAAACTAAGCAGAAACCATTCCAGCAAATAAGAAGCAATGCAAGCTAGACACCACATGAAAGATGCAACCAATATGACTCTGCCAAGTTACAAGCGTCCCATCATAACTGGAATTTCAACAAATTAGAAGCAGCACATGCTATAAATCATATGAAAGATGCAACTAATATCGCACTGCATATACTAAAGGTGTCTCGTCATGTTGATTGATGCGGGATACAAAAAAAACAATAGTTTTATGTAAGGACATGCTTAATAGATAGATGTACTATGTACTAAATATAGGAAGACATGTCACATTAACAGGTATAATGTATAAGCTAAGCAGACTAGCACATGCAGTTTAACCAGATTGGAAGAATTACAATCTAGATACCATATGCAACATGCAACCACATATCACGCTGCCAAGTTAGAGCAAGCACCTGCGATGCTAGTGTAGGGGAAATGTTGTAATCAACTACAGAGCTACGTTCACTATCTTCATCTAGCATTTCTGTTTCTTGAGAATCATGTCGGGAGGCTGACGCTGCATTCTTTAAATGAGGAGTAGTCCCCTTGCCTGCCTGCCTCGTCATAAGTGATTGATGCGGGATACACAAGAACATTAGTTTGATGTAAGAACATGGTTAATACACAGATGTACTAGTATGTACCAAAAATAGAAAGGCATGTCATATTCAAAGGTATAATGTGTAAGCTAAGCAGATGCAATTTAACCAAATTGGAAGCAATACAAGCTAGACATCCGGCTGGAGTGGTGAGCATGATCATCTTGGACCTGAGAGCCTGGTGGGAGGCGGGCTGCTTGGCCACCATCGCAGCTTTTTAGTTGGCTTCCAGGTGATGCCTATCTTTGCTGGGCTTGTCACTGGCTCGGCCAGTGCCCTGACTAGCTATTTGTCTTCTGGTGCTCACGGGATGGTGGTTCATGTAAAAAAATATATTTCCTTATCTTACCGACTTCGGCCTTTCGAATACAAGCTAGACACCATATGGAACATGCAACCACATATGACACCGTGAAATTAAAGCAAGCACCTGGGATGGTGGTTCATTGCGAGCGAGGTCATCAACTCCAGAGCTACGTTTACCGTCTCCATCTGCTGACACTGCACCCTTTATAGCGTTGTAACGTGTCTTGCCTACCCGCATACGAAGCTGGAGCGACTTCTCTCTTTTCTTTTTGGCTTCTCTCATGGCAGCAGAGTCTGAAATGCCCTTGCATAAAAACACAATAGTGAGAGTAAGGGTGAAGTTTGTGCAGAACTAGTGCACTGTAAAAGTACCAGATAGCAGGTGGCTGAAAAATAAATGACAGGAGACATATGATAGCTCTACAACATTGCATGGCAAACAAAATTAGATTCTACTCCGTTTGATTTTGTAATATATGAGCACAGGAAATGCAGGTACTCCTCCAGCACACCACCACATGTGGTCATATCTAAGATAACAGTCGACTGAAAATAAATAGGCTAGTCAATTTTTTTAATGAACCGTCCGATCTATAAGGAATGGGCAGATGGCCTTCGTCTACCTCCCGCCAATCACTGTTGACGATCTTTGTCGAACCGCCAGCGACCACCGGCCCAGACCCCTGCCTCCGCCGCCCCGCCCTCCCATCGACCTCACACCACCGCCGTGCTTGGCAGCGCCCCCAGGCCATCCCTTTAATCCCGGCCGACCTCCAGATCGGGCGCCAGTAGCTCTAGGCCGCACACGCCCCTAAGATAAACACCAAGGCGCTGCTTCCCCGGCGTAATAGGCGTACTAGCACCTGTTACGCCGGGGAATGATTCCGTTAATTGGGAATCAACTGGCCAGAAATTGAAATTCAGGGGGGCGACGGACCTCTAGCTAAGGTGAAATAGTATATGAGGAGAAACTTTGTGTATCGCGAGTTACTAGGAACATCTAGTATCAAGAAGAAGCGGTCAACTAGTGTCTTATGTGGGATGAATACCGTGCAAGCAGAGATGTAAGATTTGCACGAATAAGGGAAGAGGAGTACCTTTTTCGGTTGCCGGTGTGGTCACCTCCACATGTCGCGCCGATCTTCTTCTTTTTACCGAGGAAACCGATGTTCTGGAGGGTGCAGGCTTGGATGAACCCATGGCCAAATTGTTGACTGTGTTGCCGTGGCCGTATGTCGGCGGAGGGGAAGCAGATCCGAGGCGGCGAAGGACAACGTAGCAGGAACAGCTCCGGTGCGGTGGAGGGTGGCGAAGTTGGAGCGGCAGCGGTGAGGCGCAGGACGGCGTGTTTGAACTGGCTCGGGTACGGACGGCTCGGCCTCGGCTTCAACTACTAGCCGTGGAGGGCGTTGCGGTTCAGGTTGCGGTGGACGACGACGTCGGGGTATCGGCTCCGGCGTGATGGAGGAGGGCGGCGGTTAATGGGTGGGATGGGGTGGCGGACGGAGGACGCCGGGGTTTCGCGGCTGGTGGAGAGGTAGTTTTGGCGCCCACGGAGTACAAATGGGGAATCGGACGGGTGGGGGGAACCATGTTTCGGTCTGGGACGCGCTTGTTTTTGGCTTTTTTGAACAGAAGATGGGACGCGCTTGTTTGAAATTTGGAGAAAGTACAAACTTTGCCCCCCTCTTAAATTTCGGAGATACTGCGGGTCGGGGGTAGGATGGTAATCCCAGGTGTCCCAAATAGTGGGCGGAAGCGATTTCGGCCGCGCGCATGTGTGCTTAGGCGGCCATTGTGTATGAATGTTTTTCGGATGCGGTTGCGTGGCATCTAGACGAAGCTACAAAGCTACCCCGGTTTAGACCTTTGGACGTCGGGCCGGTAGGTTTCACGGGTCGGAGTTATTAGAAAAGTAATTTCCTTGTACTACCAAACATTGGTCTCACGCAGTTTCGGGCGAGTAGAGGCTCTTTTGGCGCTTCGTTCGAAATTTTGAAACACAAGCATTCACGTTTAGAGTACTCTTGAACTATGAGGATTGACCTAAATAGACAACGTTATATTTGACCTTGTATGTTTGAAAACCACATTAAATTATCTGCTTCTTTTTGAAATTTTGACACTTGAAAATCCTATAACTACGATTATTCTGGAATGGAGGAGCTAAATTTGAATCTATTTTGTACACGACTACATATGCTATTATGTACAAAATCAGAGCAAAGATTGGTGCCCCCATAATTTAGGTATGGTTTACAAATGCCATGATATCAAATTCAAATAATTGAATGGACTTCATGTTGAATTCGATTTTTTAAACCACCTGAAGTTGAATTCAAATGTATGCTAGTTCATAGGTAGCTATTTATAATGTCCATTGTGTAACTTTCGTGTATAATATGCTTTACACACACAACATGAACTATACTCACGTTTATATTCGATTGCTAAAGCGATGCATTGTCTGGAGTTCAAAATACTAACTATGTGGATCAATTGTGTCGAATAATAACATAGACATGCTCAAATTCAATAGAATCTAGATGTTTGATGGATCAATGACCGCTCCTTACGCGAATTGCAAATATCATGATCCCATCCTAATATTTGGATACAATTTATATCTTTAATCAATGTGTAGAGCAGTCTTTTACGTGTAGTTTCACTCTCCATCGGTGGTCTCTCACACATGGTCACACACTCTCTCCCGAGGTGTCTTTCTCGCACACATGCTCTAGATATAACCCTCCCTCCCTCTCGTAACCATTTACAACTGTTTTCACTAACCTTTATCACAAGCACTCTTCCTCTCGCAAACATACACACGCACAATCCTCATCGACCCTTTCTATATACATGGACCTGCCTACGTGTCTCATGTACGCACATTATCTTTACGCCTGTCTCTCACGCATTGTCTCACACCTCTCTTCCTAGTCGACGAGTATGATTCTAGCAGAGCATTCTGTAGGATGCCCCTTAAAGTTAGGTTGGATGAATAGTAATATCAGAGATAAAGGGGTTACCTTAGTCCGAGAACCTAGGGTTACAAATCCTAGCCAGCTTTGTCAGTGGACACAGAGTCCTTCACAATTCTGCTATCTTTGTCTTGTACGACTAGTCATCCATGGGTCTTCCTAAATGCGTCACGGGCCGACCAATGTGACGCATGACGGAACCGAACGAAGGGCCTCACGTCGACCCACCGGACCTCACGCGGTGACACACCCTCTGCCCCCACGTCTCATTATCTTCTCACACCCACACATACCAACACAAACACCACACACACAGAAAATTTCTCCTGGTGCCTCTATTCCCTCCCCCCTTGCATATACACACTCAAGGGAATGGAATCTCTTGTCGTGACGTCATATTCGTCTCTCTCTCTCTAGACCACTCTCATTTCTCGTGCTATCTCTCCCACGCCCCCCCCCGTCGGCCCCTCTATCCATGCCTCTCTCGAATACGTAATACACACACATACCTCTCTAGGCCCCGCCAAATGCATCAACTACACATTCACACATGTTACATCACGTACCCCATTGATCTAAAAAGCCCTCTCTTCACGTTTATTTCGCATACAACATTCCTTTTGAATAAAGTGTGGCCAAAAAATTATTTTAGAGTTTCTACATATATACAACATTACAAAGTTATATGGAGGAGTACGAACGCTAATTTGCATTGCATGGTGCCCACAATGATATTTATTCCGCACTGTGAATTTGTATATTTTTATACTATATACAAAGTTAGTCATAATAAAGAGAAATGAAGAGCATCTCTCTCTCCATCGCATACCCCCTTACGCCCCTTTCACGTATGCACACAAAACTATCTCCAGGTCCTCTAAAAGTAAGCCCCCCGAAAATTCACGCATGTTTCATCTTTCTCTCGCGATATATGCAATGACGATCATTGTATTTGAAGCGAAAGCACGATACGTACATTGGACTTAAGAATCCACTCATTACGGTCACCATTTACGTTTAGTGGTTATTATACAGTCACGGGCTCATCGTACAACTCTGTATTTGCTCATGACATGACTAGTTGACCAGTTAAACGCTCCACGTGGCACCTCTAGTGTTGCATGACATTATCTCACTACCATCGTGCCCATCTGTCGACATGTATCTACTCTACATCTACACTCTTATAAAATACATAAAATACACTCTTATAAAAAACAGAGTTGGTGATGATGGTGTGCCTGCCATCCTGCAATATAGGCCGTCTGATTTATATCTGACGGATAGGAAAGAAACTATGGCAATTTTGCAAAAAGGTACCCACACACCTCTCCACATTTGCAAATAAGGCCTTCCATCGTTCATCCTTTACTCTCACAAGATAAACAAGTCATACAAATGCATCTTGATGTTACGTGCAACGCACGGGCATCTTGCTAGTAAGAATGAAAAAAACGACAAAAAAATATTTGGACGGTGGTTCGAAGTCATGACCGTGGGCACAACGGACAAGGTGGCCTTGTATTGGTATCCTGAGCCGTCTGTTTTAACACACAGGAGCTGGTGTGGTGATTATACACACACGCACGCATGCACACGAACTGCATCCACGCAACACTCACACAAACACATGCACCCATGCACGCACGCAACACTCACCCGTACACACGCAGCCACGCACGCACGCGACACTCACACGCACACACGCACGCATGCATGCACACACCAGTACACCACACGACCAACACACACTCTCACGCTCAAGTGCTCAACCTAAACGTGCATGCGCACACATCAGGCCCTGATAGACACATACACAACCAGGTGATTCCCGCGCACGGGTTGGAGCCTTGTCGCGCCTGAGTAAATTTGTGTTTATCTGACCTTTTGCCTATGCGAACTGATAGGTGGGACCCACAAGGAACGTGGTCAATTTAACTAGTCAACATGGCGCCACGCAGACTATTTGGCCGGTCAACAGAGTGCAATCCGATGCTGAATTGTGAGCAAGTGACCGTATAATCACCGCAAAACGTATATAGTGACCGTAATCAACTTATTCTGAAGTTCGGTGACCGTATTACGCTTTTCTCTCTGTAGGCCCTCCAAAACTACATCTCTACACGTTCTCGCATGTTACATCTAACAACTATGCAATACAGCACTACTACTACACTCTAACACAATAAATCATATGTGTTTTTAGTTTTACTAGATATCATATTGTTACTTATAATTATTCAGTTTGCATACATTAAAATTGCCTTTGAAATGTATGGCCAGTATCATCTACCGCGCGGGAAAAATCCCGCCCTTTCCTATTTAATCGGGTTTGTATCGATGGATCGTGTGAAACAGCAAAACTATAGTACTATACAGTACTACAAGTGACAGTTCACTGGGCCGTCGTGTAGTCTACTCCTCCATCGTAAGAGTGGAGCGCTCGCTTTCATAAATCTTCTAGTCCCTTTCGCCGACATGTGGGACTGTTGGGGATCGTAGCAGAAATTTAAAATTTTCTACGCATCACCAAGATCCATCTATGGAGTTTACTAGCAACGAGAGGGAAGGAGTGCATCTACATACCCTTGTAGATCGCGAGCGGAAGCGTTCAAGTGAACGGGGTTGATGGAGTCGTACTCGTCGTGATCCAAATCACCGATGACCGAGCGCCGAACGGACGAGCAGCGATGTCTCCTCCTTCTTGATCCAGCAAGGGGGAAGGAGAGGTTGATGGAGATCCAGCAGCACGACGGCGTGGTGGTGGAAGTAGCGGGGATCCCGGCAGGGCTTCACCAAGCGCAAGCGGGAGGGAGAGGTGTCACGGGAGGGAGAGGGCGGCGCCAGGGGCTGTTGTTTGGCTGCCCTCCCTCCCCCCACTATTTATAGGGGTCCTGGGGGGCGCCGGCCCCCTGGAGATCCCATCTGAGGGGGGGGGGCGGCGGCCAAGGGGGTGGCTTGCCCCCCAAGCCAAGTGGGGCGCCCCCCCACCCCCAGGGTTTCCAACCCTAGGCGCAGGGGAGGCCCAAGGGGGGCGCACCAGCCCACCAGTGGCTGGTTCCCCTCCCCACTTCAGCCCATGGGGCCCTCCGAGATAGGTGGCCCCACCCTGTGGACCCCCGGGACCCTTCCGGTGGTCCCGGTACAATACCGGTAACCCCCAAAACTCTCCCGGTGGCCGAAACTAGACTTCCTATATATAATTCTTCACCTCCGGACCATTCCGGAACTCCTAGTGACGTCCCGGATCTCATCCGGGACTCCGAACAACTTTCGGGTTTCCGCATACTAATATCTCTACAACCCTAGCGTCACCGAACCTTAAGTGTGTAGACCCTACGGGTTCGGGAGACATGCAGACATGACCGAGACGACTCTCCGGTCAATAACCAACAGCGGGATCTGGATACCCATGTTGGCTCCCACATATTCCACGATGATCTCATCGGATGAACCACGATGTCGAGGATTCAATCAATCCCGTATACAATTCCCTTTGTCAATCGGTACGTTACTTGCCCGAGATTCGATCGTCGGTATCCCAATACCTTGTTCAATCTCGTTACCGGCAAGTCACTTTACTCGTACCGTAATGCATGATCCCGTGACCAACCACTTGGTCACTTTGAGCTCATTATGATGATGCATTACCGAGTGGGCCCAGGGATACCTCTCCGTCATACGGAGTGACAAATCCCAGTCTCGATCCGTGTCAACCCAACAGACACTTTCAGAGATACCTGTAGTGCACCTTTATAGTCACCCAGTTACGTTGTGACGTTTGGTACACCCAAAGCACTCATACGGCATCCGGGAGTTATACGATCTCATGGTCTAAGGAAAAGATACTTGACATTGGAAAAGCTCTAGCAAACGAACTACACGATCTTTGCGCTATGCTTAGGATTGGGTCTTGTCCATCACATCATTCTCCTAATGATGTGATCCCGTTATCAATGACATCCAATGTCCATAGTCAGGAAACCATGACTATGTGTTGATCAATGAGCTAGTCAACTAGAGGCTTACTAGGGACACGTTGTGGTCTATGTATTCACACATGTATTACGATTTTGAGATAACACAATTATAGCATGAACAATAGACAATTATCATGAACAAGGAAATATAATAATAACAATTTTATTATTGCCTCTAGGGCATATTTCCAACAGGGACATCAAGCTACCGGGTCCACGTGCCATACCGGAATACAGTGCAGAGCAGCCGGGGTGAAGCACCCCAGTCATGGCGCCGGCGTAGTAATGAGCGATGAGGCGTCAAATCACAAAGCTGCACCTTTCCCGCAGTTAAGTTGGAGGGACGAAGCAACCATCATTTCACTCGTTGCTGAATCCACTTCTCCCTCATCTTCTTCAACTTAACCACGTGTTGCTTCTGCCGTTGTTCTGCCTCATGTGGGACGCGGATCGGCTTGGTAAAGCATCGACACGTAAGACCGCATGTTAGCAAACCGCCAGGACAACGTCCTCTGAAAATAAGAAGCCTATTCCTAGACTTACAAAAGGCTACGTAGCTGCTACATATACTTTCCATCTAATCTATATATGCCCCCCTGATTTTCAGGTGGGGTGGGCCTAATCCTCTCCTTTAATCCAATCAAATAGTCCCACATCACATCAGTTCGTAACTTTACGTAAACCATTACGTGGATGTAGCATTGCTCAAATAAGAAACCTCCCCCGCCATCCGGGCGGCAAAATCACCTCCTTTTTACTAATCTTGATTCTATAATTTTTTAGATCAATATAATTGAGATTTGTATAGATAGCACACAGGAGCAAACCCAAGTGGTACGGTTAAGGGCATCCACAATGTGTAGCCAAATGTGAAAATAGCTTTTGGCATCGTGGGAACCATTGTGGACGGTGTTGCCGAAGCCAAAAAGATGGAACCGAAGCTCCCTGATTGATTGATTGAAGGAATAGAAAAATGCAACGTCTCTCCTCTTTCTCCCATGCTTGGACGCATGTAGTACAGTATAGAGCACAAAGTCTACTCCCCTGTCCCTTCTATCACAAATCACAAAGCAGTGAGGCGTCAAATCACAAAAGCACGGACGAAGCAACCATCATTTCACTCTTTGCTGACTCCGCTTCTCCATCGTCTTCTTCGAGAAACCATCTCACCGCACTAGTACTCCTAGTAGTACTAGTAAAGGACTTCCTGGATGCAAATAAGGCGGTTGTCTCGGCTTGCAGGCGGCACTTGCGAACGACTTACCGTGGTCTCCCTCAATGGTGTTCTCCGTCGAACGCACTTCGCCAAACCACCCAAAAAATGATATCGTCGACGTCACCGCAATGGGGAAGGAAGTCAAATATAGTTACTACCTCCATTTTTTTGTACACAAGGCCAGTATATCAAAATTACAATTTGCTAAGGGCCACTAACACTAATCGAGGCAAAGTTGATGGGGTTAGCAACCAAGGACATTAATATCCCATGCATGCATGCGGAAGTGAGAAGGTTGGTTTGCATGGCGCTGCATTAATCAAGCGATGAGGAGTGAGATGGTTAGCTCTTTGGTCTTTGGAGAAAAAATACGCATTAATTGACACGTGAAATGAGGATTTGTATCGATTAAATCCCGCGAAGGAAAACCCCGCCTTTCTTTTTTAACACTAGTACTCCTAGTACGTACGTACTTATCCTGTTTGGGTCTAGGCCTTGCATTGCCAAACTTCGCCACACATTTTTGCCAAGCTTGCCTAAAGTTTTGAAAATGAGAAGGAGGTACACTTGCGCATGGCTGTCGCGGTCGCACCGCACCCTCACACGGTCGCTCCTGCACGCCGCGGTCGCACCGCACCCTCACACAGTCGCTCCTGCATGCCGCAAACCCAACCAAGGGAACACACCCTCACTGACACGTGATGTCGCATGTGAACAAACCAAACTCAGCCATCCTATCGCTGACACATAATTTTCGTTCATAGAGTATGTTTATCCAACCGCATGTTGGGGAGTATCTGTACGGCCCGTGCGGTGGTCTGTTGGGGAAGAAGAAGAGGTGAGGAAGAAGGAAAGAAGGGTTAGGAGACGTAGGATATTCATCCAGCCGCCTGAAATGGTAGACTGACCCAAGTCAGGCGACTTGCAAAACAAATATATGTTTTTACATAGCAAAAGATCCATAAAAACAACAACATAAAGAAAAACTATCACTGCTCGCGGAAAGAGACGGCCTCATCCTCTTTGGCTGCCGGCGCGAACCAGCTGTCGCTGCCGACGTGTGTCTCCGCACCGTGGTTATCCTCGGCCTCCAGCTACTCGTTCAAGCGGAGCGTGCGGGCGCTCTGCACGGACGAGAGCACAGCCCGGTTCAAGTCGAGGACGTCCGGTTCCGCCTGCAGGAGGGCCTCGATGGCAGCGGCATCCGCGCGCTCCGCGTCGAGTCGAGCCTCCGCCGCCTGGTTCAAGTCCAGGACGTCCGGTTCCGCCTGCAGGAGGGCGTCGATGAGAGCGGCATCCGCGCGCTCTGCGTCGAGTCGAGCCTCTGTCGCCTGGTTCAAGTCCAGGACGTCCGGTTCCGCCTGCAGGAGGGCCTCGATGCCAGCGGCATCCGCGCGCTCCGCCTCAAGTTGAGCCTCCGCCGCCCGGTTCACATCCACGACATCCGGTTCCGCCTGCAGGAGAGCCTCGATGGCAGCGGCATGCGCGCGCTCCGCGTCGAGTTGAGCCTCTGCCTCCCGGTCCTCCTTTAGTATCGCCATGTTGAACCGCTGGTCCGTCTGCACCATGGGGGACTCGGACGCCAGCACGAAGTCGACGTCCATCGTCTCATACCCATCGGGGGCCTTCTGCGCCGCGACCTCCGCCATGAACATTGGATCGGCTTCCTCCTCCTCGTAGCTTGGTTCCAGAGAACTCGGGGATTGGCCTGCCGCAAAGCGAGCTTGGGAGCGAAGGTCTGTGGCGCCGACCGCCGCCGCGATTTCTGCGCGGCGCTCCGGCGTCAGCATCTTGTAGTAAGTGATCTTGCGGCGCACCATGGCTTTCCAGCGAACTAGGGGACGCTTGATGCGGGCTAGGGGATCGAAAGGTGGGGGAATGGGCTGGAGATTTGGTGTGGTTTTAGGGCAGTGGCTGGCGTAGGCCGAGCAGCGAAGGTTCTGGTGTGAATAGTGGTTCCGGTGACGACCGGTCAATCGGTTTTGACGGTACATCGCTCTTGTCGCATTCGCGTTGCAGCCCGGCACGCTGGACCCTCCACGTCGCTCACCGAATGGAACGGGCTTCGTCTTGCGTTTTCGCTCGCTTGTGGGACCGCAGTTGAGAGCAAACCGACGTCCCTCCTCCTCCCCCGCCCGCGTCATTTATTATACCACCACTCCCTCCGTTTTATGCGGAGTAAATAAAAACAGAGGGAGTATACTACGGATGAGGATCCCCTGACGTGGCCGAACCCATTGAGTAACTGACATGCGGGGCCTAGCAAGGATGGGGTCCGCTAGTAAGTGACCTAAAGGGAGGGTAAGGCAGGGATACCTACGTCATAGGATCCACTTCCACTATACTACTTTGACCAAATGTTAGAGTAATAATATATGACATGCAACTTACACAAATGTTAGAGTAATAATATATGACATGCAACTTACACAAAGCATACAGGGTCTAATGCGTTTTTCGAGGCTAACTTTGACCAAATATTAGAGTAATAATATATGACATGCAACTTACACAAAGCATACGGTCAAATTCGTATGTGAAAGGAGTTTCCAATGATATAATTTTCACATTATACATCTCATGTACTATTAATCTTGTCAATAGTCAAATTGGAAACCATCTCGAGTACAAATCTAGGAGTATGTACGAATCTAACAATATTGATTGGGCGTTGTTGAATGTTGATACCCTTTTGATCAAAGTAGAGATACTTTGACTACACATAAAACCTATATGTAAACTAGAAAGGATAGGGGGAGTATATTGTACGTTCAAAAACGAAACAAACATTGAGTACCCTTTATATATGATTTGCGGATGCTATGATCACCGGTTCAAAATTTTGAATCCGCCTTAGGTATCACGTGCCCCCACTCGTTCCCTCTCGATTTCATCTCGGGGTCCGGAGATCTATTGAAAGAGGACTAGGGTGGGTACATGCGAATGATACTCGGCGGAATGTTCAAATGAGGCATGCGGGAGGATGGACTCGACTGGAGGGCGACATGATCGATGGAGAAGAGGGTTGGAGAGGAATGAGAAATAAGCAAACGCCACATGATTATACTTGAAAGGCTCAAATAAACAATAAGTTGTCTCGCTTGGCCTACATAGTGAAAGGCCTAATGCGCAACGCGGGGCACTGACGCTCGAATATGGCCGGGAAAACAGGGAAACCTACATGTGGGGCACACCCGTCGGGACGACGTAGCGCAGACTAGTCCAATGGAGGAGCTGGCCCACGAGCTCCTCGCCACCGACAACCGTTCATGTGGGTCGTTGGGGCCAACAACGGGGCGCAGCTCCAGCACCGCCTCTGGACACGGCGACCGCGGTGAGCGACACGCTCATATCGTCTCTAGACACGGTCGGTTTCAGTGTGCCGAGGGTGGCGTTAGTGCTGTGGCACGACCAACGGTATGTTTGGTTTGTGCCCAAGGTTGCCCCATCAAAGCATTGGGTAGCCAAAATTTTGGTTGAGGTATTGGTTGCCCATGATTTGGCCGACATTGGCAAGAAAAATGAACTAGAGTTGGCTAGAGTTCATTGGCATGCCAAAGAAATGGCAACCATCCAAACAAAGACCAATCTTTGGGTCATGACCAAAATTTTGGTTGAGGTATTGGTTGCTCATGATTTGGCCGACATTAGCAAGAAAAATGAACTAGAGTTGGTTGGAGTTCATTGGCATGCCAAAAAAATGGCAACCATCCAAACAAAGACCAATCTTTGAGTCATGACCAAAATTTTGGTAAGGTGCACTTTGGCCACGAGCCAAACACACCCCAACACCCGGCTCGTCGAGGATGCACGGGGCGCCGCGACGCGTCCGCGGAGTGGTGTAGGGCGGCCAACTACATCCTCTGGACCTGAGACCATGTCGGGTCGTCTTGCTTTTTCAATGACCTGCGGGGATCGCATGTGAGCAAAGGGCATATCCAACGTTGCCACGACCGCAGCTGACTACCCTGGCAAACCAAAACCCTCGTCCCTCGCGCCATCGCGTGGTGCGTTCCCAGCTGGCGCCAGCTGCCCGCATTCATGCCGTCCGTTCGTATGTCGTCGTTAAGAGGCTCGGTGCCCGAGGAACCAACTCCAGCGACTTAATGAGTAAGTTGGCGTGACACCAAATGAACTCTAGCATCAAGGTGGCGTGTCATGCAAGAAAATGGAGATATGCAGCACGTAAGTGAGTCATGCACTTCGATGGCACCTAGTACTACGCAATATTTTTTTCTCCTCGATGGCACATGAATAGTGCATGTACTCAATGACAGAGCACGGGATGGTAGCCATGGACATGGTCGGCCCTTTTTGAAGAGAGTACTAATAAATAACTTTGATGTGTCCCGTCAACTCGCAGAACGACGAGAAGCTTGCTTACTACGCCTTCTCCCTCGCCAACGCGTGCACGGTGGCTCGCAGCACGAGGAGAAACTTTTGCTTACAAGCGGTGGACGTGCAGCAGTTCATTTGGTGTCAGATTGCGAAAAGTACTACTGTAGTACCATAATTATTGTTCGACTTCCGGAAGAGGAGAAGAGCCAAGCGCAAGGTCACCTACTAACCTAGTACAGTACTGCTATAGCCAAAGCTGGTCCACCTTTCTAGAGCATGTTTAATTAATATAGGCGGCTCTTGTAGCGGCACATCATTTAGAGCAAGTACTCTCTTCGTAGGAACAAAGGAAGTGAAACAAAAGTTGGAGTGGATGCTAGATTGCCAATTAAAACATGATTACATAGGAAAAAAATCCTATAGCATTCTATCCTATGAACCAAACGACCAATGTAGGAAAATTATGAGGGGGGACTCTCCAACAGTGTTCCTTGGCTCGCACCTAGCATCACGGTGGTCGAACTTGGAGTCATTCATCTGGTACACGTGGAATCTTAGATCTGGACACAAGGTGATGCGACCTCTCACTTCCTCCGCCATTTGAAGCGGCGCGCCGGTGGAGGGCTAGCATACTCCAATATTAGGTTGGCTCTATGTGATGTGGCAACTTCATATACTAACCGGATGCTGGCTATACTACTACGGTACTCACACTCCAAGAAGTGACTCGAAACCATTCATAAATTGAGTCTATGACATGCATTCGCAACTGAAATGTACCAGTCATTAAATACAACAAGTCATCAACACACAACGACAACGAGGATACATGTTGGATTATAGATTATTCCCAACAAAATGGAGATATGCAATGGAGATTATTTCCAACGACGCAGGAAATCTAGCATCAAGGTGGTGTGTCATGCAAGAAAATGGAGATATGCAGTGCGTAAGTGAGTCATGCACTTCGATGGCACCTAGTACTACGCAATATTTATTTCTCCTCGATGGCACGTGAATAGTGCACGTACTCAATGACAGAGCATGGGATGGTAGCCATGGACATGGTCGGCCCTTTTCGAAGAGAGTACTAATAAATAACTTTGATGTGTCCCGTCAACTCGCAGAATGACGAGAAGCTTGCTTACTACGCCTTCTCCCTCGCCAACGCGTGCGCGGTGGCTCGCAGCACGAGGAGAAACTTTTGCTTACAAGCGGTGGACGTGCAGCAGTTCATTTGGTGTCAGATTGCCAGAAGTACTACTGTAGTACCATCATTATTGTTCGACTTCCGGAAGAGGAGAAGAGCCAAGCGCAAGGTCACCTACTAACCTAGTACAGTACTACTATAGCCAAAGCTGGTCCACCTTTTTAGAGCATGGTTAATAAATATAGGCGGCTCTTGCAGCGGCACATCATTTAGAGCAAGTACTCTCTTCGTAGGAACAAAGGAAGTGAAACAAAAGTTGGAGTGGATGCTAGATTGCCAATTAAAACATGATTACATAGAAAAAAATCATATAGCATTCTATCCTATGAATCAAACGACCGATGTAGGAAAATTATGAGGGGGGGGCTCTCCAACAGTGTTCTTGGGCTCGCACCTAGCATCACGGTGGTCGAACTTGGAGTCATTCATCTGGTACACGTGGCATCTCAGATCTGGACACAAGGTGACGCGACCTCTCACTTCCTCTGCCATTTGAAGCGGCGCGTCGGTGGAGGACTAGCATACTCCAATATTAGGTTGGGTCTATGTGATGTGGCAACTTCATATACTAACCGGATGCTGGCTATACTACTACGGTACTCACACTCCAAGAAGTGACTCGAAAACCATTCATAAATTGAGTCTATGACATGCATTTGCAACTGAAATGTACCATTCATTAAATACAACAAGTCATCAACACACAACGACAACGAGGATACATGTTGGATTATAGATTATTTCCAACAAAACATTCTAGCAAATACTAAAGTTTTCATCACACAACAAATAACAAGCAATGAAATGAACTCCAACTCAACCAATCCTCGGCGTTGGAAACGCTTGCTTTGAACCATAGGTGCTCTGGGAAGGGCCAGATATTGTCAATATCGAGAGCAACGCGGGACTGATCATCCAGGCTGAAGCGGCATATATCAGGACCAAGGTAGGGAACCACCGAAATGTCTGAGGTATTGATACAGTTGCTTCTCATAAATGGTAGTAACGTTGTGTGAACAGCAGCTGGATCGCCTTTCACCATCATTGGATAGTTTTGTCCAAGGAAGAGCGAGTTTTCTCCAAGACTATCAATACTGAACCATGGAGAAGGTGTTGGCGCTAGCACACTAGTATATGTCCTGAATACCATGCAACGGGTGTTGGAATAGGTCAGGAGAGGGCGACCATGGGAGACAACACCTGCTTCCTCAGTAGTAACAGTCTGAGTGCACTGTATACAGACAAGAAGAGGTGATCCATCGGAATTAGTTGCCAGGCGCCACTGTATATAACTTCCGCTCCTCCTCATGCTCGTGATCATCACCATCGTCATCTCCCCCTTGCTTATAAATTTTTTCAAGTATAGGTGGTGGAATGTTCACAGGACCTTGGAAACACAAGAAGAAGGTTAATTAGCAAAGGGAAACTTGCTAACCCGCATGCATGTGGATGAAACAATTATAATTACGGTGGAAGACAAACGTACCGAAACTACGAGGATCCCATGCAAAAACAGTGCCACGAGTGGTGGTAGAAAACATAAGATCCTCGTATTCAATTGCATCACAGTACACATCCGTGTATAGAAACTGATTTTTGAGCAATATCCATCCAGTCGAACCACGAAGGACGGCAACAAGCTTGTCGAAGATAGCAACAACTTGATAGTTCTTGTAATTCCAAGAGCGGTTGGGAACTCGAAAATTTGCTATCTTCAGTAGACGACAGTCACCTTGATCATATTTGAACGTACGTAGATCATCTGTGTGCTCAACCTCAGGGCACTTGGAGATTTTTGGAAGTGGAATCCGCTGACGAGTGTACACATTCACAAGTTCCCACTCACAATTGTACCCAATATAAACAACCCAATCTCCATTTGCGCCAGCCCAGGACTTACCCTTAAGCGATGGCATCTTGAAATCACACGTATCATTATCAAGCGGCATCAACTTGCACAAGGCGAGGCCTCCGTCGTCCGCGCCCATGCGACAGGCTTATAGCGAAGAAGATAAGGGAGATCAAACCGCTCCTAGACCCTGGGGTTCCTTGTAAATGTTATTAGTTGAGTCGAGAATGGTCTTGAACGAACCTGCCATGCTAGCCGAGGTGATGACGTCGCACCGATCAATGAGTTCCCCCACCACGTCATCTTTCAGATTGGGGCAAGAATAACGGGGTCGCTTCTGGCTTGTTCCCTCCATGGAGAAGACGATCGAACAATGGCAGAAGGAAGGGTGAAGGCAAATGGAGGAGGGAGGAAGAGCGTGTGACAGCAGTTCCAAATCGAGAGGGAAAGGCGAAGAGTTAGTGGACGGTTGCCAGTTTTCCACGGTACACGAAGAGGCGCCCTGGCCTACACGTCCTTTCGGAAATTGTACAAAAGGACTCGCCGTCGTCTCACTGACATGTTGGAACGGGACCACATGTCAACGAAACATCGTGTGTAATTTCTCGTGCAAAATGCGATCTGGCCGCGTTGGCCCGAGGTGCCGCATTATTTCTCGACTTTATTTTTTTAATGGCGTGCCGTTTAGTTTTGAAGCACGACTAACTAGTACTGTTTGTAGAGAAAATATAAACTACTCTACCACTACTCCACCTTTAGTACTCGTAGTATAAAAAAGATATATAGGCTGGAGCTTCAAAGCTTTCTTGCTAAGGGCTGCCCACTTGCTTCTCACACTATCACCCTCTCTCCAGATCTAAAAAAGACGGCCTCTCTCTCCCTCCTCACTGGTGGTCACAGATCCGCCGGGGAAGAAAAGGGCGTGCAGTGTTGACACACTCGTCGTCGGCAAGCGAGGTCACGCACTGACGACAAGGCCGTCCTCTCAGACCTAGCGCCCGCGCGGGATGGCCTCCGTCCCCAAGCTCGCTGTCGTAGTGTGTGTGGAGGACGATGACCACGAGCGAAGCCACTTCCCGCCGACCCTCAGGTATGCTACCTCTTTTCGAACCATACCCTTGTTCTATTGCCCCATCTGCCATGTCGCTGCATGTGGATCTTTTTCCACTCCACCATCTTCCCAATTTGCTATCCTCTGCTCTGCTGGTCACGCAGACGAGAACCTTAATTTGCACTATTAAAGGAAACCCTACTTCATGCAGACTAATCCATGTCTGGGTTGAATAAGGAAAGGAAGGGAGACTGTACTGTCAAAGAGAGTAGGCATCGAACCCGCATCTAGGTTGAGAAGGGGAAAATCAGTAGCTAAGGAACGAGTCTCGTGTCTCTTTGTTGAAGAAGGATAGAAAGGCATGACAACGCAATAGAGAATGACCAGGTCGATCGGTTTTTTGTCCTCACATAGGAAAAAGGTGGCTAAACATAACAAAAATGGGACATAATCCACATATGCTGCCTGGATATTTGTTGCTCTGGGCAACCATACCTCCCTCACCACTCTATGTGTCCGTGGAGGTACATCGTACTGGTGCGCCCACTGTCCGAATGGGCCTCGCATACTCTTAGTCTAACTTTTTTGCTGTTAGTATAACGCCAGCAGTCAAGTCAAGCAATGCTACTACAAAGTGATGCCACATTTAACTAATGCCGCACTCAGTCTAATGCCATCGATAAATTTAAGCAGTGCCATTTAATGTCACTGGATTATTTCAGGGTTAGCTGTTGATTGTGGATGTATTAAAGATTTTTCAACTAAGGCATTCTAATGATGTTGCACAGCCAGTATACCAACGATGAAACTTGTTACTACCTTCAGATTTTTGCACTGTTAATGCTTATAGATTACATACCTCACTTTCATGAGATAAGTTAATTTTTTTTGTACAGTGTCACCAAAATGCCAAGGCGCTGATGTCATTTTATTTTGGTTAAACTGCACAAAAAATTATGAAGACAAGAGGAAAGGTTAAGAGTGGGCACCTCCTCCTCCGGCTGTTCTCTTGATTCTTTCGATCAAGTTTTTATGTTTGGTCGATTATCAAGATTGGGATAGCAATTTTTAAGGTCCCCCCCGAGTTCGAAATGATATTTACCTTGGAGGTACATGGTTTGCAAATTTTTTATACTGTCATTAGTTAATAATGCTAGTTACCTTCAGACTTTTGTATTTGGTTTAATGCTCATGCAAAGCTAGTATACCAATGCTGAAACGTGTTACCTTTACATTTTGTATTGTTAATTCTTATAGAAATCTTCCAGTGCCAGAGTTTATTGAAATCTGTTAAGTAAAACCATTGTACTGTACCGTGTAATAAAATAACTACTCTACTATTGCACTAGCCAGTGGATTAGTGTATATTTGTAGTATTCGAAATTTCGAATGGTGATGCATTAGCGTATGGACATAAATAAAGGGTGGAAAGCTTTCCCAGATATGTGCTCAAGAAAACTACTACCTGTTTTTCTAAATACTAGTAGACGTTTGGGTACTTTAAACTGAACCGCAAAAACCTCTTATATTAAGGAACAGAGGGTGTAGAGTTCACTCAAATTATCCCGGAAAAGCTAGTCAATCCTTTGTTAAAATTAATGTTCATTATGTTATCGAGGAGGTCTGTAAGTTTGTCTCTAATGCCTGTCGACTACATACCTGACATCATGATGTAATGTTAAGTCATTTCCTTTTGTACAGTGTCACTGAATTGTCAAGGCGGTGATGGCATTTTATTTTAGTTGAACTGCACAAAATATGCTTAAAAGAAGAGGAAAGGTCAGGAATCAATCATTCTTTCAGAAAGAACTATATATGCCTTTCTGACATCAGCCTCTGTTGCCTTATTTATTCCTTCAAAAAGGTGGTTAGAAACAGTCTTGCTACCTTTTCCCATTAAGAAATTGGAATGCTTATATTTGTGAGTCTATGCTTCAACTAGTGCCACTTTTGTAGTAATCACACTTTCAATATCTATGCAAACAGGGATGCTCGAGTTTAGTGGAACTGCACAAAAAGTCCAACTGGTTCAACATTAGGAGCATGTTTTCTCCCAAACCTTTATATCCAATTGGTGGCACTATGAGCTGTTCATTAAGAAGGTACATGGTTTGCTACTATCTTGCTACTCTTTTGTATTTTCATTAGATAGTAATACTAGTGGTTTGCATGTGAATTTATTGGCAGGGTGGACCTACATTGGAGGTGCAGGACATGATTCAATGACTGGATGCTCAATTTCGGTTGTATCGATTTCACCTCTTCCATCACTTCGAACATGGATATCCTTGGTCTGATGAAGAATAGGCGCTATATTTCTACTCTGAACAAGCAAATCAATTCAGTATGAAATTGTCCAGGGGAAAACATGACTGTATCAAATTGTCCAGTGCAAAACATGACAGATCTAAGCGGAAGAGACATGTTTAAACCGAAAATACAAGGTGGGGTATATGTTTACTAGCTGCTTGATATTTGTGTAGACAGAGATGTCTACCCGTTGCTATTTAGCAAACACACAAAGTGACCGCAATTTTGGTTGAACTGCACAAGAGAATAGTATAGTCACTGCATGCAGTGCCATTTGAAAATAGACACAGAAAGATTGGATAGTCACTTCATGGACTGCAGAAAAGTAGTATTGTACTATTTATTGGCCAACACTAGGTGCTTCATTGCTTTGGTCTGATTATACAATGGGCATCATTTTGCCTAAGTTAAAGTTTGTATTCCAAAAATAGTCTTGCCGTGTGATCAAGAGAAGAGCAAATCATATTGCAGTGGATGTTCCTCCATCATGTGTGGTTCATTCCCATGGTTCCAGCTGTTGGTGAAACCACTTACGTTTGCAAGAGGAATTGTAGACTTCACAAACAAATTTGTCATTCAGTCTGTACTGAATGTTGGCCAAGAGAAGCATCCATGTTAGTAGGAAGAACATATGTTTTTTCTAGATCTTTGCTTTTGGAGCTACATATTTGTATATGATCTGTGAATCATTGAGATGCATTAACATGTTGATCTTATGTATGGGAATCATACTAGTTGGTTTTAGTTGTGGCTGATCTTTGCTTTTCGAGCTACATATTTGTATATGATCTGTGAATCATTGAGATGCATTGACAGTTCCTTATATCTGTTCGCTCAGTGTTTACAAGTTACTGATCGATCACTAGCTAGCCTACTAATGCGCTCCTGGCTGGTTTAGTTGCGACGCAAGATCCGAAGTGGCAGTTTTTTGAATAAAAATGCCTACCTCTGAAGAAACTGACAAGCTGCTCTGAAGAAAATGCCATGCGAATCTGAAGAAACCGCTAGCAAAAACGTTCGCAAATGCCTTATCTCCCAGCTAAAGTTCATCAATTAATGCCCTCGGCTGCGATTCGTTGCATGCTGCTCCGCGTACTGGCTGCGAGCGATTTTGAGTGCCCGCATGCAGCTGGCCGTAATTAAGGCAGCTAACTGATGCGAAAAAAGATGCGCTTTAATTGTTGCAGGCCTTTTAAATTCGTGCAATCATTATTGACAAGGAGGGAGATGATTCGAGTGCACTCGTTTGACCGTAATGCGGCGTGCGACCCAGCACGGACGGGACGGGATGGCACTGTCGGAATTTCAGTTTCTCTAGTTTTCCACGGCAAGCTGGCGCGCTAAGCCATGCCTGCTTCATTATGCATTGAATTCCAATGACCGTCATGCTACCTTTCGCTTATAAGTACTGTTTCTCGGCCTTCTATGGTGGCACCGTGACCCAACTCGCCCTATCCTCATAAGCCCCCACCGGCCCGACGTTGCTCGCCACTTATCCTCGCTCTCGCCACGTCCGCCATGCCCCCGCCCGTCCGCGATGGGCGTGGCCGGAGGCGGTCACCGCCGGAACTAGTGTTCGGTGTTTCACCGGAAGGCAGACGGAGGGAGGAGGCATTCTATCGGTCTTTAGATGGCAATGCAGAGATCGAGGACTTGTTGGAGCGCGACCGCCTGGCGGAGGAGCAGGAGTTGTTGGAGCGCGACCGTTTGGCGGATGAGCAGCGTATCGCCGATTTGCGCCGCCAGCGGGACATGGAGCAGCAGCGCACCGACGCTCTGGCGAGCAGAGCGCCCGCCCGTGGGCCGACTACGTGGAGGCCGGCACCCGGCAAATAGCCTTGGAGGCTATCGGGCACACACGCGTTCACGACGCCGATTTTTAATACCAGCTCGTCAAGTGGGTTTCCCGCTTAGAAGCCGAAGCTTCGGTGGACCACGCCGGCATGGAAAGGGCCAACGCGTGAGCAACGCGCCCTATCGCATCTCTGGCAAGTCCGAGGCGAGGCGGAGGACGCCGGTGCCGGCGTTTAGTGTGTACCGCAGATGGCGGCCGGCATCGTCTAGTTAGCTAAGAGTAAGTTAGTACTTGTACGCTACTAGAGTATTAGTGGAAGTAGATAGTTAACTTGGCTATGATGGTTGTCAACGTGGAAGTTCAGTACTCTATATGTGGATCAGACCTGTTACATTGCTCTGAATGTTGAACTTTCCGTTTGAACATATGGAATGGGTTGTTATTTTTTTTAATGGGTTGTATTTGTCCTCCACGGGTTTTGAGGCTGACTTGTGGGCCTACCAAGTTGACGCGTACACAACCAGGAGATGATTGTACGTGGAGAGGATGACAGCGGGGACCCGCCAAGGTCATGGCAGTACGCAAGCAAAGTGCCTCCTTATTTCAATCCAATAAAAAAATGGCTCCTCGTAATGGATTTCTGACATCTGGGTCCCATGCCATTGTCAACGTAGTCAATAAATGAGAGAGTTGCACAACGAGCGGCTGACATAAGGGACCCAACAGCTCGCCCAGTTATTTTTGTTTTGGGTTAATTTGATAAATGCCACTCCAAATCTGGTGTTTCTAAGAAATGCCATTGCAATTTCCAAACTTTGAAAAATGTCATTTCATGCCATCCCCAGTGGCATTTTTCGAAGTCTGGAGTGGCATTTTTCAAAGTTTGCAAATTGCAGTGGCGTTTTCCAAAGTTTGCAAAAATTGCAGTGGCATTTTTCAAAGTCATAAAAATTGCAGTAGCATTTTTATGAATCGCCATATTTGTTGTGGCATTTATCTAATTTGTTTTTGAGACGGAAGCAGGGTGTCAACTGGGCTGTGCGGGGCACTCTGGCATGTCTAGACAGCATTCTCTTTTATGTTTACCACAGACCAGCCCAGTAGTTTTTTTCTTTCTGAAAATGGCTAGCCCAGTTTTCTTGTGATTTGCCAAGTAAGTCGCTTTGTCAGGCCTATTGGGCTGCAAATCTTTCAAGACGAGGAGAGCTTCATTCGGCTGGACGAGAAAATGGCCTATCAGTAATGAGAAATGGGTTGTACATTTTTAAAACACATCAAACCGGCAATTACTTTCAAATTTCGTTTTTTCATTTCAAGATTTTAAATTGCATTAATTTTTATGCGTGGACAACTTGTTGGATTTTATATTGATATACATTTATTTTTAAAATCAGTTTGAATGCGACTCGAAATTTCGGGATTAAAAACAGTTCGGACCGCACCAAAATATGCAACATTTCATATAATTTTTTAACCGTGGCCACAATATGGGCTGTAATGCTAACAAAAAGAATATGGGCTCCAAAAAAACTTCAGAATTAGCAAATGGGCTGTAAATTATTAGAAATAATGGCTGATGAGTTGTATGCTGTTTTCCACAGATTGGAGGCTTTCCTAAAAAAGGTTGACACACAAGCAGTGACTGTTGGATGTCCATCCAACGGCCGTCGTGCTTCTTCAATCTCTGCTCTTCCTGCTCCAGCCGCTCAAACAAGCGCCGGCGGGACTGCCTGCTCCCTCCTCCCCGCGGCCGGCTGTGCTGCCTCGCAGGCTTCACCGCCCCACCGTACTCCCATCGCTGGCCTAGCCATCCCTCTACTCACCCACGCCTGTTGTTATTCTCCAGCGATTGCAGACGAACCAGTAAACCCTCGTATAGTCGTACTCCCCTCCGCGTGGGAAACAACTGCCGAGTCTTCCCTACCTCCGTGTCGTTCCCTTCCTAGGCCTCGTCGTCGTCCACCGCCCTGGTGCTCCCGGCGCGACCTGGTCAACCTGGTCAACGACCGACATGCATCTGAAGTGGACTGTACGTGGAGAGGCAGACAGCTGGGACCACGGCCGCACGCAAGGAAATGCCTCCTTATTACGCGCAAAATAATGATTCCTCCACCTGACATCTGGGACCCACCGAAAGGGCCTATGTATTTCGCGAAAAAAACGTTACCGCCGCTGACAGCTCAGACCCACCAGCTATATCTTCGCACGCAAGGAAGTGCGTCCTTATTACGCACAAAAAAAGAATACTCCCCCTGCTAGCTGGGACCCAGTATAGTGGCAGGCTGACTTGTGGGCCTACTAAGTTGACGGGGACGGAGGGCTTTGTCAACTTAGTCAATATGCACGATTCTAGCTCCAGTGACCGTATGATGTCCATCCAACGGCCGTAGTGCTTCTTCAGCCTCTGGTCTTGTTGCTCCAGCCGCCCAAAGCAGCGCCGGTCGTGCCGCATGCTCCTGCCTCCCGTGGCCGGCTATGCTTCCGCGGAGAACTCACCGCCCCCTACTATTCCCACTGCTGGCCAGCCCCTGCGGCGACGGCAGCCTCACACCGCAGCCAAACCAGTGAACCCTCGTACTCCTCTCCGCGCGGGCTTCCACTGCCGCGTCTTCCCCGGCTCCGCGTCATCCCCTTCCTAGGCCTCTCCGTCGTCCACCGCCCTGGTGCTCTCGGCGCGGTGTGGTCAACATGGTCAAGGAATGGCTTCCATCGGACGTGAACTGTACATGGAGAGGCTGACAGCTGGGTCCACAGCCGCAGCAAGGAAGTGCCTCCTTACTACACGCAAAATAATTATTCCTCCAGCTGACAGCGGGGACCCACCGGACGGGCCACCGTATTTCGCGAAAAAAACGTTTCCCCCTGACTGCGGGGACCCACCAGCTACATCTTCGCACGCAAGGAAGTGCGTCCGGGCAAAACAAACGATTCGCCCCCTGACTGCTGGGACCCACCAGCTACATCTTCGCAGGCCAGGAAGTGCCTGACAGTCGGGACCCACCTGATCGAAGCGTACGTAGCATTGTCATTCTGGTCGCGAACGTGTACGTACATACTGGTCGATGTAGAGGCGCGCACGTGTCGTAGTAGAGGCGCGCACGTAGCATGTACACGTACGTACAGCGGCCAGTGTGCAAGAAAGAAAATACAGCCACGTACGTACATACGGGCAGGGTCTCGAATGCCTGCTCGCGCATACCTATGGCCAGGGCTCGTGTACATGGCTGGGTCGGAATGGAGAAACATCGTCGTCGTCGTGTTCATGGGGAGCCAACCGGCTGGGTCGGAACGGAATGTGTCATCGTGTTCATCGGGAGGGCTTGGACGGAACAGCCGATGGAAACGAGGCCTGGCGTACCGCAGAACGGAGGAAACGGCCTTGTGTTCGACCGGCCACGTTTGAAACGGGATCCTGTTCATCGGGAGGGGTCTGGCGTACCGCAAAATGGAGGAAACGGAGCTCCTACGGTCGAAACGGGGGTCCTGTTGATCGGGAGGGGTGTGGCGTACCGCAAAACGGAGGAAACGGACTTGTGTTGGAGCGCTACGGTCGAAACGGGGGTCCTGTTCATCGGGAGGGGTGTGGCGTACCGCAAAACGGGACTCCACGGGATACTGTTCTCTCCACCGTCGACCCCCTCCAGCCTCCACGGGCTACTGTTCATCCACCGTCGACCTCCTCCAGCCTCCACCTGCGACTGTTCATCCACGGGCTCCTGTTCATCCAGCGTCCACCACGCGCTACTCCACCGGCTACTGTTCAACCAGCCCTCTCCACGGGCTCCTGTTCAACCACCCCTCCACGGGCTACTGTTCATCCAGTCCTCCACCGTCTACTGTTCATTCTGCCCTCCACGGGGTGGTCCTATTCATCCTGCCCTCCACGGGGTCCTGTTCATCCAGCCCCAACCGGCTCGATCGATCGGGGTCCTGTTCATCCAGAGGCAACACCACGGGGTCCTGTTCATCCACCCCCACCGGGAACTGTTCATCCAAACCCCCCAGCAACGCTCACTGTTCATCCAGAGGCAGCATCGATCGGCTTCAGTTAGCAGCAGTAGCGAAGGAATCGTTCGATCGGGTTCAGTTAACAGCCATCGATCGATCGCTCGGGTTCAGTAACGCGTAGCCTGCAGTGCAATCACTCGGGTTCAGTTAGAGCCCAACGCCTCGCTCGGGTTCAGTTAGAGCCCAACGCCTCGCACCCACACGCGTGCGTGTATGAGAGAAACGCGCATCGCTCGGCCCCGACCACCCACCGTAACCGGGAACACCCCGATATTTTCCTCGCCCTCGCTTCTACCACGGTTTTTTCCGTCATGGACGTGTAACACCCACGATGCGGCTATATCTCCCACGTGTCGAGGCACGACTTAGAGGCATAACCGCATTGTGGTTTTGTCGCAAGAAGGGTCATCTTCACACAATCCCATGTAATGAACAAGAATGGGATAAAGAGTTGGCTTACAATCGCCACTTCACACAATACATAAATAAATCATACATCAATCAGAGTACACACATAGGTCCAACTACGGAACCAAAAGAAAAGAAGACAACCCCAAATGCTAGAGCCCCGATCGTCCCAACTGGGCTCCACTACTGATCATCAGGAAACGAAACATAGTAACGACCAAGGTCCTCGTCGAACTCCCACTTGAGCTCGGTTGCATCACCTGCACTGGTATCATCGGCACCTGCAACTGTTTTGGAAATATCTGTGAGTCACGAGGACTCAGCAATCTCACACTCGCGAGATCAAGACTATTTAAGCTTATGGGTAGGAGAAGGTAGTGAGGTGGAGCTGCAGCAAGCACTAAGCATATATGGTGTCTAACATACGCAAATGAGAGCGAGAAGAGAAGAAAACGCACGGTCGAGAAGCTAGAAATGATCAAGAAGTGATCCTGAAGCTACTTACGTTCAAGCATAACACAAGACCGTGTTCTCTTCCCGGACTCCGCCGAAAAGAGACCATCACGGCTACACACACGGTTGATGCATTTTAATTAAGTCAAGTGTCAATTTCTCTACAACCATACATTAACAAATTCCCATCTGCCACATAACCGCGGGCACGGCTCTTGAAAGTTTATACCCTGCAGGGGTGTCCCAACTTAGCCCATCACAAGCTCTCACGGTCAACGAAGGATATTCCTTCTCCCGAGAAGACCCAATCAGTCTCGGAATCCCGGTTACAAGACATTTCGACAATGGTAAAACAAGACCAGCAAAGCCGCCCGATGTGCCGACAAATCCCGATAGGAGTCGCACGTATCTCGTTCTCACGGCACATCGGATGGGCCAGACGTCGGGTTGGCATAGACCCTGGTTGCCCAGGGGGCGCCGGACATCGCCCGGTTTGGACCAGCACTCAAAGGAACACTGGCCCGGGGGGTTAAAATAAAGATGACCCTTGAGTCTGCAGAACCCAAGGGAAAAAGGCTTCGGTGGCAAATGTTAAAACCAAGCTTGGGCCTTGCTGGAGGAGTTTTATTCAAGGCGAACTATCAAGGGGGTCCCATAAATCACCCAACCACGTAAGGAACGCAAAATCAAGGAACATAACACCGATATGACGAAAACTAGGGTGGCAAGAGTGGAACAAAACACCAGGCATAAGGCCGAGCCTTCCACCCTTTACCAGGTATATAGATGCATTAATTAAATAAGAGATATTGTGATATCCCAACAGATCCATGTTCCAACATGGAACAAACTTCATCTTCACCTGCAACTAGCAATGCTATAAGAGGGGCTGAGCAAAAGCGGTAACATAGCCAAGCAACGGTTTGCTAGGAAGGGTGAAAAGGTTAGAGGCTGACATGGCAATATGGGAGGCATGATATAACAAGTGGTATGTAGCGCAACATAGCGATAGAGCGAACAACTAGCAAGCAAAGATAGAACTGATTTCGAGGGTATGGTCATGTTGCCTGAGATCCCGCAAGGAAGAAGAACGAGTCCATGAAGAAGACAAACGGATGTAGTCAAACGAATCCTCACAACTCCAGAACGAAACCGAAGCTAACGAGAGAAGCAACCCGGAAAGAAACAAACAACATAGTAAACAACCACCACATACACATGGCATGATGCACAAACAAGTATGATGCATGTCCGATTTAATGAGGCATGGCATGGCAAAATGCAACAAACAATACTACAAATTCAGTGGAGCTCAATATGCAACGAGTTGCATATTGACAAAACACCACATCAATTATTTAGTTCTCTCCCGTTTATGTACCCAACAATATTAAATGTTGTTAAACATGGCAATATTTGAAGCATAATAAAACTACCTATCTAGGCAAGTTTAAATGAGGCCAGAAACAACAAACAACAATTCCGGAAAAACCTCATGTACATATTTTAGATTTGGTACTGTTCTGCCCTAAACACAATTTTAATGTTGTTAAACAGCAAAATAAAGTGCACCATGTTAAACTAGGCATTTTTCTACCCCATTTACATATCAAGTTTATTTAAATCCAAGCTATGGTTAATTAGTTATGAATTAAATCATTTTAACATGACAAATATGCAAGTTATATGCAAACATTGTTTTAAACATTTTTAACATGGATGAAAGTTGCATAATGTGAAACTAGATGAAATTCTAAGCATTTTACATATATAAAACATTTTAATCCGATGCACGGTTATTTACTTGTGGGCAATTTAAATTAATGGCATCCTCCTGTAATTATGCATGCATTGGATAAATGGAAAAAAATCGCACGGACTGGAAAAAACGCTACACGGGCTGAATCTGGATCTGGGCAAGGGTTGCTCACGTGGGCTCTTGGCCCGGTCGATGTAGAGGCTTGGGGCAGGCAGATCAGCTGGGCCGAGGCTAGGCCGTGGTGCTCGTCCACGCTGGCCGGATCGAACGAGGTGGAGGGGCGCGGTCAACGCTCCAGAACGAGCGGGACTTGGCGCTGGTCGTCGTCCCCGCACGCAGAAGCAGGGGAGGCCGGCGATGAGGGCTTTGGCGGAGGCAGCGGCGAGGAGAAGGACTCCGGCGAGGGTGAAGCTCCTCCTGTGGACGCATCAGAGAGAGAGGGAGACGTGTGAGAGATAGAAGGTGAAGGGGAAGGAAGAAACAGAGGCACGGGCGCGGCTTGGCTCACCGGAGCTTCGCCATAGGCGTGCGGGCACGGCGGCCCTGCCGGAGGAGATGCAGGTGACGGGGAGGGTTCGTGGCGACGGCAGGACGCGAAGGAAGGCGCGAGGCTGGACCGGCCGGAGCTCGATGTGGTTGCTGAGGGGAACCAAATCCGAAGGCCGGAGCCTTGATCTAAAGAAGAGGACGGCCATGGCGTCCCTGCTCGACGGACTGAGAGAGCCGAGAGAGATGTGAGCGAGAGAACAAAAGAGGAAAACAGGAGCGAGAGGGCGGAGAGGAGCGACGGGACCTGGGGGTTTCGGGCGATGAAGACAGGCGCCCACGTCCTGGACGAAGCAGAGGACTTGGCACGGCTACGACGACGAGGAATCGAACGAGGAGGTCGGGGATGGGGCGTCGGGGCCGGATCCTGTACAGAGGAGGACACAGGCGAGGCGGAGGAAGGCGGGGCACAGAGCTCCTGCTCTACTGTTGCGGGCATGGGGACGAGGAGGTGGAGCTCGGGCGCCGTGGTTGCTGCTCGGGCGGTGAGGTCGTAGGAAGACGGCCATGCGGGTGCTCGGTGGTTGGATCGGTGAAGGTGGAGGCTGGTTGGTTTGGGATGGATGGATCGACGAAGAGTAGTGGCTGGGCGCGGAAGGAGAGGAGCAGGTGGATCGGGAGGAGATCCCGAGGTTGGAGGGAGGCTGCCGGCTGGCTCGGGCTTGGATCCCGAGGGTGAGGGAGAGGAGTGGCGGCGGCGCGAGGGTTAGGGTAGGTTAGGGACTAGGGTTTGCACTGATTTAGAATGTAGGTGGTCTATATATATGGAAAAGAGGATGATTTAGATCATCCGATCGCGATCGGGCGGTTCGAAAAAAAAAGTTAGGGAGTCCAAATGAGAAAACAAAGATATTTGAGGGATGTTTGAGGATGATCCGGCCATCAGTCACGACCGCTCGAGTTGGGTTCGGGGAAGTTTCAGACACGCACGCAAAGGGGGGTTAGGCCGTCACGGTCAAGAGGGAAGCGAAAACCCGATTGGTCTGGAGCGGTCAACGAAGGCAAAGCGGTCCGAGGGAAGGTGATGAAGGCAAAGGGAAAAACGGCAACGACGAGCGAATGCAAGTTTTATGAAAACATGCGGATGCAATGCGTATGATGACATGATGAATGCAGCAAACAAATAAATACACACAACGATAACGAAAAAGATGGAAGGCGTCTGGAGCGTCGGTCTCGGGGCGTTACAGGATGGTTGAAAGAATGTCATGCAGCTGCGTCTCCGGCCCGCCCAGGACGAAAAGCCCATTTTCTGTCATGATTTTTTGTCATAGAAGTAGGACCCCACCACATCTATGATGATACCGGGTTTTGTCACAATTATCGTCATAGAAGTGTCATAAGTATGACAGAAAAAAATTCGTTCGGCTCAAAATGTCACGGATGTGTCTTTTTTTTGTAGTGAACGCACTTTTGATTGGTATCAGAGCAAGCTACTCCCTTGTTCTGTATGATTTTGGTTTAACCGTCTGGAGTTTTAGTTATGTCGACCGCAGGTATGATCAAGGTCCCTGCTGGGTGTCCTACCTTCGATGGGACGGACTACCCCTACTGGAAGAATAAGATGCGAATGCATCTTGAGGCAATTGATAACGATATCTGGTATGTTGTGGAAAATGGTGTTCCCTCAATCACTCCTTCTTTGAATGTTGCTGATGTGAAGAGATTCAAGCAACTCGATTCTCAAGCGAAGAATATCATATGTGGCCATCTGAGCAAAGGACGGTATGGAAGAGTGAGTGCTTTGGAAACTGCTAAGCTTATCTGGGATAGGTTGTCCAAAGTGAATGAAGGAGTCTCAACTCAGTGTGACTCTCGAGTTGATGTTCTTCGCAATCTCTTCAACCGCTTCAAAAGACTCGACAATGAAAATGTTCAACAAACCTTCGATCGCCTCACTGACATCTCAAATGAGCTTCAAGCACTTGGTGCCACTGACATCACCGACCATGAGGTGGTGAAGAAATTGCTGAGATCGCTTGATTCCTCATTTGATACTCTCGCTTTGATGATACAAGAACGAGCTGATTACAAGTCACTTGATCCCGGCGATATCCTCGAGAGGCTAAATACTCATGAGTTCCAGCTTGCTGAAAAGAGAGATCTCTATGGTTCTAGCTATGGCAGATCACGTGCACTGAAGGCCAAGGCAGTTTATGAATCTGAAGATGAAGACTCTGGCAGCAGCCTTGGTGATCCTGAAGAACTGAGCCATGAACTAGCACTGCTCGTGAAGAAATTCCAGAAGTTCTCAAGACGTGGTCGCTTTGGAAGACCCTCAAGGAGCAATGATTCCTCATCCAGTGACTACAAGAAAAGGCTTTGTCACAAATGCAAGAAACCTGGACACTACATTCAAGATTGTCCTCAGTGGGAAAAGGAATCAAAGAAGAAGGAATACAAGGATTACAATTCTGATGATGCAAAGAAAAAGAAGAAATCCTCAAAGTCTTCATCATCAAAATCCTCAAAGTCTTCATCTCACAAGAAGAGCAGCTCCAAGAAGGCTCGGGCATTCATTGGCAAGGAAATGGACTCTGAGGCTGAATCTGAAGAAAATGAGGAAGAGGAGGCATCTGAGGAGTCCGAATCCGGTGTGGCGAGCCTAGCTCTCGCTACTACATTCGTCAGCAAGTCTATCTTCAACTCTGAAGAAAATGACCTCACCAACAAGGCTGATGAAGGCAATGATGACTACGCTCCCACCTATTGCTTCATGGCAAAGGGTGCCAAGGTACTCAAATATACCTCCTCTGAATCAAGTGAGAATGAATCTGATGAAAACCTCAAGCCCAGCTGTTCTAAACTTGCTAAGATTGCTGTGAAACAACAAAGGGCTTTTGAAAAGGTTCAAAACATGCTACACAAAAGTGATGATATGTTGGGTGAAGAAATGGATCGCACTAAAACCTTGACCGAAAATCTTCAGAGACTTCAGAGTAGGTTTGACAACCTTCAAGGTCATCATAACACTCTCTTATCTGATCATGTGAAGCTTTCTTATGAATTTCTTCAAAGAAAGCAAGATCTTGAGAAGCTAAGAGTGAGTTATGAAGATCTTCAGAAGGAGCGCGATTCATTACTTGCTCAACAAATCAACGTTGTTCAGGAAGAATTTGTTCCTCCAATGTTTGAAGTGCATTGAACGTGAATCTGCTAATTCTTCACCTGAATGTTCAAATGCTTCTAATGCTACAAATTCTTCACTTGCCTCTGCTATCACTAATTCCTCATCTGAGGACATTGCTAGTATCACTGACGATGCAGGGCTGAAGGAATTGTACATGACAGGCATGTACAAAAGCCTCAAAGGGCATCAGACTCTTTGTGAAGTGCTTAAAAGTAGATCCTCAACAGGAACCCAAGGAAAGAGGGTATTGCCTTTGAGAGGAAACTCAATGATGATGGTACATATTGGAAGCCTGAGCAGTACCCCAAAACCTCATGGGTTGCTGCAAAGGGACCTCCAGTTGATCCATCTAATCTATCTGGCTTTACATGTGAATCTTCTCATTCTTCTGATGAGTCATTTGACTCCAACTATAAACTGTTTAAAAATCAGAATGGTGAAGTATTTGCTAGATATGTTGGCACTAACTGCAGGAGCGGTTCTCCTATGAAGAAAATCTGGGTTCCCAAAAAGTGCCTTGAAAGTCTTCAGGTGAATGTCCTCATGACACCACCTGTGAAGAATAGGAACTCCAGATCAAATTCTTCATATGGACCAAAGTCTTCATATGGATCCAAGTCCTCATACGGATCGAATTCCTCACGTGGATAAAATTCCTCAAAAGGATCAAAGTCCTCATATGAATATCATCGTGCTAACAACTCTGTTTCGTAGGGAAGAGCTAAGGGCTATGAATATGAGCATTATTCTTCTAATCATTATGTTCACAAGTCCTCGAAGAATTTCTCTGCTTATTCATATGCTTACCCTAACTCCTCTTATGTGAAACGAAATGGATTGGCTTCTATGCCACCTTTCTCGTATGGAGCTCGCAGAGTGATGAACCCTTTGCCACCCCTTCAGATGTGGGTGGTGAAGAAAAAGAACTAATCTCTTCTGCAGGGTCAGGTCTCCAGACGTGCGTGAACGTCTGAAGTATTTGCTGGAGACCTGAAAAATTGCCTGAAAGGATGCAGGCTAATCATGAAGAAATGAACTTTCATTTCCCACTTCCTCATACTGCTTTATCTGTTCTATTACTTGATGAAATTGATCTGATGAATTGATGTCATATTCTTCACTGATGAAGTATATGAGTTCGTAAGCTGCACTAATTCATCTGCAGGATGATCAACCCAAAGCCACTGAGTGGGTCCTCGATAGTGGATGTACAAATCACATGATTGGTGACAAGAATCTATTGATGGATGCTCCCTTATCACCATCGCATCTGAAGCATGTCATCTTCACTGACAAAGGCAAAAGTCAGGTATTGGGTCTAGGTAAGGTTGCGATCACAAAGGATCGACACATGGACAAAGTCATGCTTGTCGAGTCCTTAGGATACAACCTCATGTCTGTCACAATGCTTTGTGATCTTGATATGGTTGTTGTCTTTGGCAAGTATCGTTGTGTTGTGGTTATGGAAGCTGACAATTCCAAAGTCTTCGAAGGCTTTAGGAGAGGAGACTTGTATATTGTTGATTTCTCTACAGGACCGCAACCAGCCGTGTGCCTACTTGCAAAAGCTTCAGAAGGCTAGCTATGGCATCGACGACTTGGTCATGCAGGCATGAGGAATTTGCACATGCTTGCAAAGAAGAAGCACGTCATTGGCATTGAGAATGTCAAATTCCTCAAGGATCACTTATGCAGAGCCTGTGAAGCTGGGAAGATGACAAAGGCTAAGCATCCAGCGAAGACTATCATGACTACTACTCGTCCATTTGAATTGCTTCATATGGATCTCTTTGGTCCTAACCATTATTCTGCAGTTTCAAATGATGCATCTCAATATGGCTTTGTTATTGTTGATGATTTTCCTCGAGGGCTTGAACCAACTTTGGTGTGAAGATCAAGCACATCAGAAGTGACAATGGAACTGAGTTCAAGAACTCTGGTCTTGATGACTATCTTGATGAACTTGGTATTACTCATGAGTTATCTGCTCTTCATCGAACCGCACATCTACAGTTTCAACAACCTTATGAAGAACGTTGTTGAAGACTCTGTAGTTGTGCGAGTCCTTTTCGTAACCAAGAATAAAACCTTCATGTGCTTTCGGTGCAAATTTTAAGTTGTGATGAGGGTCTCTAATCCAACATTTAGCACCGAAGACTTTGAAATAACTCCCATTGGGTTTCTTGTCAGTGAGGAGTTCATAGGCAGTGTTCTTGAAGAATTTGTGAAGATATACTCTGTTGATGATGTGGCAAGCAGTATCAATTGCATCAATCCAGAAACGACGAGGCGTTTTGTATTCATCAAGCATAGTGCGAGCCATCTCAGCAAGAGTCCTGTTCTTGCGCTCCACGACGCCATTCTGCTGAGGAAATTATCGGCATCATGAAGAATCTGGTTTTCAACATCATTCATGGCATTCCTGTCAATTATCATGATTTCTTCATGAGGACTCTGGAAAATGTTGCTCATTCTCTGTTTGAGCTGAAGCCTTATGCCCCTTGGATTATGAGATTCCTCAGAACAAGGTCTTCACTCAACTACAAGGCTGATTTTCAGAATCACCTCAGCTACTTGCCCCCGATTGAAGTCCTCAAGCGGACCTATTCCTCAGCTGACCAAAAGGGCAAGGCACCAGCTGTTATTGATGAAGGCATTCGTCCATTGGATGGTCAATTCCACAAAGCTGCATCTTATTCCACCAATGATGACTCTGCCACTCATGATTCTGCTGCCCATGCATCCAAGCCAAATCCTCAAGCCACTGCTCCCCGTGTGATGACTAACCGTGAGCTTCTGCTAAGTCTTCACCAGAGGGTGGATCGAAACCATAAATGGGTTAAGCGTCAGTTTGGTTCAATTCTTCACAACATGACTGCTACACATAATGCAGTGAAGAAAAACCATTACTACCTCCATGAAGTCTTCGATCGCACCCGGGCTATTCTGTCACATGTATATGGTGAAGAAGATCTGAAGAACATGGGTCTCAAGGAAGACTTTGACTGGTCTGCACCTCCACCGAAGAAATACAAGAAGGTCAAGGTTCCTTCCTTGGTGGCCAGCTCCTATTCTTCATCGCGCGAAACCGATGAGCATGAAGACTTGGACGACACTGCGGCAGGCCCTACATCAACAAACGACCCCAACAACGCTGGCGCTCCTTCATCAACTTGATATTCTTCAGGGGCGTTAGTCCTCATTTTCAATCCTTTTGGTCATTCGATGACAAAGGGGGAGAAATTTGAGTTAGTCTTCAAGCGGGTCTCTCATATATGGGCGTTTTTTTTGCTAAGTTACAACTCTCGTTCTTCTGAAACTTTGCTGGATCGAGTTGTAAACTTAAACTCTATGGTGACCTGATACTTTTGATGTAGTTTTTCTGCATGCTTATTCCTCGTTAATGTTAATGCACGCATGCTGAATTACATTAGTCACCATATTTCATCATTCATTTCAAATTCTTCATATTATATGTCAAATGCGTGTATGAATTACAAGATATAGGGGGAGATCTCCATGATTCAACTCTTCAAGTGTGCATTTCTTCAAAAGCAAATTGCTCACTATGCACATCTTCAGGGGGAGTTCTTCTATATCTTGCAATCAAATTCCTCAATATCAGTATTTACACTTCATATGTTTATCCCTGTTGAAAACTTAACCTATATTGTCATCAATCACCAAAATGGGGGAGATTGTAAGTGCATCTAGTGCCCCTTAGTGATTTTGGTGTATTGAAGACTTATAGGTTAAGAGACTAATGAGTTTATGAGTGTACACAGGTCTATAAGTCTATGAGGAGTTTGATATTTACAGAGAAAGTCAACCCCTAAAAATGAAGTTCTTCAACTGAAGACTTTGGATTTCTGAAGACTTCCTGAGGACCTTGAAAGTGAACAAATTGGTGTGACCTTGAAGACTTGGTATTCATTTGAGGAACATGAAGCGTGAAGACTTTTGTTTTCGTAGTTTCATTTTCTCTTTCTTGAGTCATAGGAAACACCGTACTGTTAAAGGGAGTCGAGGAAATACTAAGGAAAATTTCTCATGTGATGCTCAACTCAAAATCCTACACCTACCAATCCCTTCGAGTGAAGCCATTGGAAATCTGATACAGTTCAGTCATATTCTTCAGTGACAGAGACGAAGTTCTTCTGGTCTCTGAGGAATTTGTTCTGACTGAGGAGTTAGGAATTCGCCAGTGCGGATTGCCTACACAGTGAGGAACATGATAGCCCTGAGGAATTTGAGCCTCAAATATCCGACCGTTGTTGTGCTACGCGCCAGCTGTCCTAAAATATCTACCCACCTAACGGTCATATCATTGAAGGGCATTTATGTCTTATCATGTCGGGCTGCTCCCTAGGCTATAAATAGCCGCCCCCTGCAACCATTAGCTGGTTGGCTGCTCCGAGAGAAACTGACACTTGTCATTTGAGAGCATCCCATCCTCCGAGGACTTTGAGCGAAAATCATCAAGTGAGGAAACCCAAACCCAAACACCTACAAACCCAAAGTGATTGAGCATCACTGAAGAGATTGATCCTGCGTGGATCCGACGCTTGTTACCTTTGAAGACTGTGCTTCTTCCAGACGGTTAGGCGTCATGGTCTAGAGCATCCAAGAGGAATTGTGGATCGTCGAGTGACCGAGTTTGTGAAGGTTCGGAAGTCACCTGAAGACTTACCACGAGTGATTGGGCGAGGTCTGTGTGACCTTAGCTCAAGGAGAACACGGTGAGGACTGTGTGTCCGGGACTGTGTGTCCTCAGGTTTAAATACCTAGCCGCTCCAACCAGATGTACAACTGAGACAGCAGTTGGAACTGGTCTACTGGTCTACCAAAGCATTGTCTTCACCAAGCTTACTGGTTCTATTTCCTCAACTCTTTCATTTCCTCATAACTGTATTGTTCACTTGTTCATATCTGTTTGAAGACTTTGACTGAAGACTTTCTCAATTTCTTCAGTTCAATTTCTTCAGTCTGTTTGTCTTCATCCTGTGCTATCCTGTGTTTACGCTTTCTGTACTCAGTGCTTGTCTTTATTTCATCATGATGATCATGCTTGTGTTCTGTTATGTTTAGTTTTGAGTACTTATTCCGCTGCAAGTAGTTCTTCGCTAAGGAATTTCCTCACCTGCAAATTCCTTAGTGAAGAATTCATAAATCGCCTATTCACCCCCCCTCTAGTCGATATAACGCACTTTCATTCGCCATGGACCTCCAGATAGCTTGAATGAGCTAGCAATCATGTTCGAGAAGGCTAACGTTGATGGACTCTCATCTGTCATGCCTGGAGTGGATAATGAAGAGGTGGAAGAAACTGAAACTGAGGAAGATATACATGAGTTGTATGAAGAAGAGAATGAGACTCAAGTTCCCAGCCCTGTTCAACCAAGCCCAGCACAACCAAAGCGCAAGCGTCCAAAAAGTGCAATTCCTTGTAGTCCATCCAAGTTCCAGAAAAATAATGTGCCAAAGGACTTCAAGAGGTTTGTTGATCATGTCATACAGGAAGATTGTGCGGGCCAAACTAGTAAGACCGCTGACAATGATGATATTCTTGCTATTATGGAAGAGGTTGCCAAGTGTGGAGCCTCCGAGACTAGTGATGAGTACTACATGGTTACAAAGTTGTTTGCCAAACCATCAAACTGCAGCTTCTTTTATGCAATGAAGACAAATGAAGGGAGACTCAATTGGCTCAAGAGATAGTTTGATGATAGAAAGAAGTAGCGTCTGTCATGTATCTTTACTTATTTTGGTGCTTTTGAACAATTTGAAACATGTGTTTACTTGCTGTACCATGTTGAATTATGTATTTGCTACATAAATTGAGCACTATTGAAACATGTTCTGTATGGATTAAACGATGGTTTGTGGTACTGAAGGACGGTCAGTGTCTCATGTAATATATAATTAATACCATATGTTATGACGAGTTCAAAAATATTGTCATGTGCTAGAATATGTGAAAACTAGTATGATCCCAGTTCAAATATGTGAAACTGGCCATCTACGACTAAAACAATTCAAATTGGGCCATTTACTGTTAAAACAGTGTAATCAGCACTTAAACCCAATCTACAGAAGAACAAAGGGCGTTATGGTCATTTCAGCATGTTTCAGCATCAGCCGCAGCTGTGTAATCAGCACTTAAACCCAATCTACAGAAGAACAAAGGGCGTTATGGTCATTTCAGCATGTTTCAGCATCAGCCGCAGCTGTGTAATCAGCACTTAAACCCAATTTACAGAAGAACAAAGGGCGTTATGGTCATTTCAGCATGTTTCAGCATCAGCCGCAGCTGCCATAGCACAACTACAAAACGGCTGCACTTTAGCTCCAACCTTCCAACCACAGCTAGCAGCTACAGCCGCTCCTTCCAGCTGCAGCTGGTGCAGCTGCAGCCGAAGAAGCTGCAGCCCAAACAAACACACCCTTAGTCGCTCCAAAAACTCTAGCAAGCTACTCCCAGTATCTTTTGCGTTGATTTTCCACACACCTTCATTAACAGTATTTGGGTCAATGAACCCAATGCCATAGACTCCATCTCTTTACATTTCATAAATCTTCATTCTGCATAATACCACAGAAAAGAATATAGTGAGGATAATTATAGGCAATGAACGAACACAGCTAGAGACTTAAATTACAGAAAGAAATCACTTACAGACAATAGCAACTAACGAGAGATTTGTCGAGTGCGTCTTGATTGAATAACTGATACATTTCTTGAAACTCAACCCACAAATCTTTTTCATGGAAGTAATGCTCTGCCTTGACTTTCACCATGAGGCTCTCTCACCCGTTCTTTATTTCTCTCAGGTACCAGTCATGCAATCTGCGCATTTTCGTTGATAAAAACGAGACCTCCTCAGGGCTGACTAGAGGTTGGACGGGGACATATTTCCATGCTACTTCCTCCTCTTGAATCATGGGAATAACCATCTAGCGATAGCAGACGGCTACAACTGGCGACCAAGGAAGATGCAACCTGCAGACCAAAATGCTAAAACCGGCAAACAGAAAATGCTATGGCGCACGGAACTGATATGCTGCAATTGGCGAGCTGCGATGGTCACTGCACCGAGCTGCTGCGGTCACCGCGGCGTTTGGGACCATGGCCGTGGCGAGCTGCGGTAGTCACCACCGAGCTGGAACCGTGGTTGCGTTTTGCTGCATCCGCAAACTCGGTTTCTTTTTCTGGAACCGTGGCTGCTCCGAGAGCGAGGATGGAGAGCGTGAACCATTCCTGTGCGAACGAGCGACCCTATGATTCCTTTTGGACCGGCCCATTTCGGACTCCTTCCCCACCAGTTTTGGGAAGGTTCTAGAACCTTCCCCAAACGGTTTTTTTGTTTTTCCCGACCTTTCTTTTCTTTTTCTTTTAAGCTATTTATTCTATTTTCATTGTTCTTTCTTTTCTTATATTTCCTTTCTTTCCTATTTCTTATTCTCTATTATTTTTCGTTTTGTGATCATCTTTTAAATTTGTGAACACATTTTCTCAAATTGTGAACACTTTTTGAAAATCATAAACATTTTTTGAACTCTTGAATATTTTTTGAAATCATGAACATTTTTCAAATTTGTTAATGTTTTCCACAAATTTCCGATTATTTTTTAAAATCATATACATTTTTTTAATTGACGAACATATTTTTAGAAATCACAAATTTGCAAACATTTTCAGAAATTGTGAACATGTGTTTTAAGCCTCTGAACATTTTTTGGATCTGCAAACATTTTTCGAACGACGGAATTTTTTCAGAAATGGGGGAACAAATTTGGCAATTCACTTTTTTTTCTACAAACATCTTTCCAATGCATGAACATTTTTTGATTACATGAATATTTTTTAAATCAGTGAACATTTTCCAAATCAATGATGATTTTTGTAATTCATGAATTTTGAATTTTGTGAACATTTTCGAAAAATCATGAAAACATTTTTAATTGACGAACAAGTGTGCAATTTCATAACATTTTTTGAAGACATGAATATTTTCAAAATTATGAACATTTTTTGAATATGTGAACAGTCTTTGAATCTGCGAACATTTTATGGTTTCTTGAACATTTCCAAAATGCACAATTTTTTAAAATTTTGGAATGTTTTGAAATCCCAATTTATTTAACATAGAAAAAAATAAAACCGTACTAGAAAAGAGAAAAGGGAAAAAGAAAAGGAGAAAACAAAGTTAAGAAATTGACAGACGCGCACATGGGCTGACCCAAAAACGCGCGGTTGGGGAGCTAGGAGTGTGTGCTATGTCTCCTCCCAGTGCTCAGCGCGCGGTATAGGAGGTCCCATGTCAGCATGTGCGCATGGTGTGTGTTTTGTTTGATTTGTTTGCCGGCCGGCTAGACGCTAGCCATTGCAGCCTGCAGCCCAATAAGGCAGCTGCTCATGGCCCAACATCATGGACATCACCAGGCTTTTTCACTTTTCCTTTTTTGAGTGATTTTTTCACCTTTCTTTTTTCAAGCGATTTTCCCATCGGTCGGCGATACCTATGCATGTGTATACCTGTATCTGTGCAAAAACATCACATGAATCAAGGTAGGGTGGCCACCCTACCTTGCCCTACAGGGAGCTACGCCAGTGGTGTAAACTTGAAATTGGCTGAAATCAAATAAAAAGGGCAAATCATCAATGTGCCCACAAAGGTTTGTGCCCAAATGTAACCCCCCACCCCCGCCCAATGGAAAATGGACTAAACTACCCTGGCCTTCCGTCAATGCGGAGGGTATCGATGGCCAGGACAGGAGAAGAGGAAGTAGTACCTCCTCCTCCCCCTCTAGATCTACGGGTAAGCGGCGATATCATCCTCCACCTTATCCCTCCTCCGTAGGTGTTTCCGCTAGATCAATCGATTTGGAATCCCTTTCTCCATTGACCTCTGATATGTCCTTCCTTGCAGCAACCCATGGAAGAGGCGGCGGCGGGCAAGCTGCGTAGATCTGACCATTACCACCGCGTCACTGATACGGCCAGCTTGCCGCCGCCATTCCAGATGGAGGACCTTCCTACCGTAACTTCCATTCCATTTGTTTTGTATTTCATTTTTCCTCATACTGAAAGCAACTGAAATTAAGTATTTACTAAAATATTCCCATACATATATGCTTCATATTTTTTTTATGAGTGAGGCCCAATGTTTATGTTGTCTTGCATAATTAGTTTCCTCCTGAGTAGGGCATTAACTTGTTTTTAAAATATTATTAAATGCTCGGTGAAGCTACAAGAAAAATATATATATATTGCATCTGCTCAAAGTTCTCTTTCAAATATATGCACTTTCACCTCATTGTGTCTACCAATGGCAATTAGTTCTAGTCAAAATTCAACTCACCTGAACATTTTCATCATTTCTTGTCGCAGGAGATTCAACCTGTTATAATGTCACTGCTACCACTTAAAGAGGCTGTGAGGGCCAGCATTGTTTCAAAAGGCTGGAGAATGCTCTGGAGATTCCATTGTAACCTATGTTTTGACAGCCGCGGTGATATGGATTCTGACACTGATGATGAGTTTACTCATCGGGATAGTACCAAAATAAAACAAGCAAAGCTCATTGAGACTGTAAATTGTGTTATTCAACATCATAGTGGGCTAGGAATCAATAAGTTCAACATTAGGTGTGGCCTGCGCAAAGTGGACTCTGAATATCTTAACATGTGGATTAGCTTTGCTGCTTCATCAAAGGCAAAGATAATAGATTTTAATCTGAAGATAATTGATTGCCCGTTCGAATAGTTCACCACTTTCCTCTTGAGGTCTTAGATGCTCTAGGTAGCTCATTTGTGCAGTCATTGTTTCTTGTTGAAGTTGCTATAAACCCACACTCACGCATGCGTGGCTTCATAGTACTCAGAAGACTTGTTCTAAAATATGTTGAGATATTTGGGGACTTCCCGGGCTTTTTAGCAAATTGTTTAGCACTCGAGGACCTAGAGATGATCAAGTGCTCCGGTGTAACAACTTTGAGCATACCACACCAACTTCATAAGCTCAAGCATTTGCTAGTTGATATAATGGATGTTGAGATGGTTGAGTTTCATGCTGGTGATCTAACTCATTTTGAGTACAAAGGGCCAGTGATCCCTATAGTGCATCATGGTTGCTCAAAATTAGAGAAGGCAACAATAATGTTTGAAGGTAGTAAAGGACTGAGCCATGTGTTCAATGATGTTTCAATCATTTTGGGAGTGAATACACTAAGTGTGCAAGCTCATGTACTTGCATATGAACAGGTTACCCGGTGTCTATTTATCTATTCTTGTTTGCTTACCTCATTGTTCTTGAAACTGTGTTCTAATATTATCATATTTCCCTATCATGTTTTAGTTGGAGAAGGTGGCACCAAGACCACATAGCATGTTTATGCATTTGCGGCACATGACTTGCGGATTAACTATCATCTCTAGCATATCAAAGGCTGACAAATGGTGTTCTTCGGCTGGCCTGTTGTCTAAATCTCACACCACAACTAGAGACGTTGCACTTGGATGTGAGTGGCATTTTGTTGGTATAGTTAAGACCCATACTTGGATTGTTTCTGACAGAGTGGTTGCTAACATCCAAATGCAGATGATGTATTCACACTGTAATGTTTAGGTCCCTCATGATTTTGTGGAGGAGGAAGGTCCCCACATGCATCGCCACGATCATCTCAGGAATGTCTACATCAGCGGGTTCCGGTGTTACACTGCTCAGACCACACTTGCGTGTTGTATCCTGGAAAATGCTTGTGTTCTTGAGCACATGAGATTACAACCCTGGATCGCGACCTGGATATGCCCTGATCCTGGCCTGGAGAATATCGGCGTCGAAGGAAGATTTCTGCCGAGGGTTCGTGAGTGGGCACGACTCACCTCTGAGCACTTCAATAAGGCGATCACCATCTAAGATGCCCCTTCAGAGTGAGTAAGCATGTATCATTTCCTCATCTGTGAACCATCAAACCATATTGTCATTCATTTTTAAGGTTAATGTTTGCTGGTGCCGCTTCTGTGTGTGCGCTTGTTTTCTACATTTCTTCAGGCTATAGCCGGTGTGTTGTGTTATTGGCTTGGATGGATGGATGTTCTTATGTTGAACTGGCTACTTCCAGTAGATATCCATAAATCATGAACAGCCACCCTTCTCCATGGAAGAAAAATCATAAGAAGAAAAGGATATTGAAGAATGGACGCAAAACACGGATAATTAACTAAACAATCTGGGACAAAGAAAGAGGAGAAATTTGCTTGCAATCGCCACCCCTGATCGTTTCCCAGCCGTGGAACACAATGTGACCCATCGAATTTGGGAAAGGTGACGTCGTCAACCAAGTCAGATTGTGCCTAGATGTGGCTGGATTGACCCAAGCACCACCACATGAGAATACAGCCACGGGTCTCGACCAAGATATGCTGTTATGCTATCTTGTTGAATATGGGCGTCAGAGGAAGATTTTTACCGGACGTCCATGAATGGGCACGGCTCACCTCGGAACGCTTCGGTAAGGCAATCACTGTCTTAGATGCCCCTTCAGAGTGAGTAAGTGTATATCATTTTCCTCATATGTGTATCGTCAAATTATCATTTCACCACCGATGCCTTTTTAAGCTTGGAACGAGAGGTTATTTTGTTTCTCCCCGTGTAGTAGCATAAAAGCTCGAACAGAATCATGACTTTCTTTTTATTCATTTACCTTTGCTGACTCTTGTGAAAGAACTAAAACTATCTGTCTCTCGGTTGGACATGAAATGTCTCTACAAAGCATACTTGATTGGCTTGCCTGAACATGTACGCAAAATTAAATTTACTTGAAGCAGTTTTTGGTACGTTTTACATGACATGCATGTACGTGTGTAATCATCCTAGGAAGCGAAGGTGAGTGTCACAACCTTCTTCCTCCTCCAAATCAAATAAGTGGAGAGGAAGTGGAAGTGGAAAGAGGCAAAGAAGAATAGAAGGGCAAAGAGGCAGAAACGGAAGTGGAAGCTTGCTTGGCAGGGAGCTCACTGCGGTGGTGTGAAGGTGCCATTGTCCAGCCACCAGTTCCTTTTATACCTCTTTGCCCTTCTATTCTTCCCCAATCTTCTTCTCCCAGGCCGACGGTAGATGGCAGCGTTGGAGAAGTTGCCGCTTGCCGCGTGCAGCTGTTGGTTACCTGGTCACTACAAATGCTTTTACAACATAAGGTTCTAATCACGGTAGAGGAAACTAAAATCAATACAAGAAACTAAATTGGAAACGGAAAAGGTGAAAATTTAAGCAACTAAACAGTAGCTAAACCCAATTTCCCCATCTGAAGTGTATAAACTGAACCATGCCGAAAAAACCAAGAGATTCTAATCCTGCAAATTATACAAACCTCGGGGGAAAATTTCCGATGATTCTTTCCGACCATAAAAAGTTCTTTTGAAAACTTAAAAAGTCCCTTAGAATAAACAATTTACATACATGATACTTGGTTGAATATTTCTTGGTTAGACGTACAAGTCCTTACTTTTAGTATAAAAGCACAACCAACTATACTCCATAACTCAACAACAGCGACTCGGAAACACATCAGCACAAGAAGAATAAACTTAGATGGCCTTGAACGAACTAACGTTTTACTTTTAAGTTGATGCATGGTATCAATAATAAGAAAAATAATGACCACACTGATTTCTTAGATGTTCTGTCACTGCTCTACCACCATTTTCCCTATGCTTCGACCTCCCTTCAACAAGATTCCACTTGGAAACACATCGGTACAAGGAAATCATCATGGTGGCAAGCTGCTCTTGGTTTCTAGCACACATAGCTGGAGCGCATCAACTGGGGCTAACTTCAGACTCTTACGCTTCGCTCGGAGGTCAGCCGCGGCGGCCTTGATGGTGAGGAACCTGGCGAGCAATGCATCCTCCTCGTTCCCTGCAATTCCATAGCGTCGCAAGTGTATCGTGCTTGTTGAATCCAGTACAAGATACACAAGCGGGATGATTTAAAATCGAATACCCCAACAAAGTAAGTAGTTCCCCTGTTACATGGTTAAAGAATGGTGTTCAGGCACATAGAGGACACACCTGACGGCGAGACACAGCAGAGCAGATCATGAGATGCATTATTTGGTATGAGACTATTTGACAACAACAGCAAGTGCATAACACAATGTGCTCCCAGGACAACGTATTTTGGTTGAGTCTGCCATATTGAGGTAGGGTCAACCAGCATGCCAAGTAAACAATAACCATTTTCACTCTTCGGAGCTTGATGGCATCACATGGTGGCGAGCGCCCATCGGCCGCCTGTACTATATACTCCCTCCATTTACTTATACAAGGCCATTATGGAATATACGTTTTATATCAATATAAGGCCACCAACAGTAATCGAGGAAAGAATTAATTATACTATTTCCTTGTACAAGCAACTTGTTTAATACTTGCATGCATGTAGTCATAATGACACTAGCTACTTCCTCCATTCAGTTTCCTTGCATGCATGTTACGTATTAATGATCCCGATAAACGAAAAGAAAAGTTGGCTTGTCAATTATGCATTAAATTTTACCTTAATACCTGTAATTTGAGTTTGTGGCCTTGTATATAAAAATGAAGGGAGTACTAACTGCGATGGCTGCGAGTTCATTATGCATATCAGATATCAGCATATGACTGCAGTAGTTGATAGCTTGACTGACATGACTACCTTATATGAGGAGAAGCAGCAGTAACTATTATTTTTAGTGTAGACCTCAAGTATGACATAAAAAGGGGACCACGTACCAAATCCATCAAAAGAAGCAAGAACAATCTCTTCAGGCAATGAGCTGGAAACCTCTCGCCAGCCTTTTGAGTTAGCTGTTGAGCTTGTAAATAGTCACCACACTCTTCACAAGTCCAAATAAAAGTACACGGTTTTAAGCCTGCCAGCGACAACAAAACTAATATTATGATCAAGATTATGTACATAAAAATTGTGTAAATAAGCTCATGGAAAACAAAATTCAATATTCTCATCAAGACAACAACTCAAAAAATGAGACATCGGAATTTGTTGGACCAGTAAGCACAAACTGCATAAAACATGTGGTGCTAGGTACTTGGAGACCGTTGATGAACAGTACGACAGTACCTGCAAGGCACACTGTTTAGACTCCATGTTCATTCACATGCATCTTTATGCTCAAATGATATATGATATACTATATAGCAGCTCGCGACTATATCAACATAATGTACTTAGCAGTAAAACAGGCTTAAAAAACAAGGTCGTCGTTACAAATATATACATTCCACAGTGAAAATCCAGTCAAAATGCAAATATCCACAATAACGGGCCATTTTGATACTAATGCTTGGGATTCTACCTATATGACATAAGGGTCGAACCAAGGCAACAAGCCATAGCTGCGATTCAATAGAGCAAGAACACAAGTTACATAGCACCAGGGATGGCAAACAATAGAACTAGTAAAACGCATGTAAGTGCCATCATGATTACATGAACGATTTAAAGAGATTGCCCCTACCGATCATAAGATTTTCTGACTCAACTAAAAGTCTGGAATACCCTTAAACAAGAGTGAAATGCATTGTAGGTCCCTAAACTATTTCAGGGTTGTCAATGTAGGTCATCAAACTATGAAAATCGGCATCCAGGTTCTCGAAGTGCAGTAAGTGTGCCATTCAGGCCCAAAATCTGCCTGACCCCACCTGGCCGGCCAGCTGGCGCCGTTGACCCGTGGCATGTTAGAAGGGGGGCCCACAATGTAACGGCCGCTGACGGGAATATGCGAATAAATTCAAATTCATAGTTTCAAAAAATGTTCGTGAATATGGAAAATGTTCATGACTTTAATAAAATGTTCATTAGTTTATAAAAATGTTTGAATATGGAAAAATGTTCGAGACTTTATAAAATGTTCGCGATCGATGAATTTGAAAAAATGTGAACAATGAATTTGGAAAAAAAATCGCGACCTTAAGAAAATGTTTGTGAACAACAAATTTTATTAGAAAAGAAAATATGTTCACGAACAATAAATTTGAAAATATGTTCACGAATAACAAAAAAGTTCACGAATATGAAATATATGTTCGCAACTTAAAAAAAACTATTCACGAACAATAAATTTGAAAATATGTTGTGCAACCACAAATATTGTTTGCGAACATGGAAAAAAATTCGCCAATTTTAAAAATATTCGCAAACGGTGAATTTGAAATAAGTTCGCAAACAATGAATTTGGAAAAATATTCACGATTTTAAAAGAATGTTTGCGAACCATAAATTTTAAAAGAAAAGAAAATATGTTTGCAAACCACCCCATATTGTTCGCGAATGATAAATTTCAAAATATGTTCATGAACTACAAAAGATGTTCGCGAATATGTAAAAAAATGTTCACGAATGACGAACGGGAAAAAAACTTTGCACAAAATTTCATAAATGTTCATTATTTTTTTCTCAATAGTGATTTTAAAAATTTTATGAATTTAAAAATGTTCACGGGTTTACAAAAACGTTCTGAGTTAAAAATGTTCGTTAATTTGATAATATGTTTGTGAATTTACAAAATTTCCGTTAATCTAAATGATCAAGGTTTCAAAAACTGTTCGCAAATAGTGAAAAAAAGTTCACGAACGAGAATTTTGAAAATGTGTTCGCGAACCACAAACTAATGAACATTTAAAGTCGCGCACTAGAATTTTGAAAATGTGTTCCTTGGAATTTATTTGAATTTATTTGCATATTTCCGTCATCGGCCATTACCTTGTGGGCCCCTATCCGACGTGCCACGGGTCAACAGCAACAGCTGGCCGGTCAGGCAGGGTTAGACAGATTTTGGACCCAAATAACACACTTACTGCACTTCGAGGACCTAGATGCCGATTTTCATAGTTTGAGAACCTACATGACACTCATGAAATAGTTTAGGGACCAACAAATGCACTTCACTCCTTAAACAGTAATGAGATACTAATCTAACTATGAATTATGAAGTGCCAAAAGCCATAGACAGTCCCAGTTCCTTAAACTCCACCACTTTAACCTTTTTTTAAGATGAGTTGAGTAACTTCTAAAAGAATTCAAATGATTGTTGGACTAAGTCAGAGTCAGACCCATAGTGTGCAAATGTGAACGTCCATCTCTATGGTCAACAAAATCTTGCTTCTGACTTACTTCTGAAATATGTTAAGATTTGTTATGCAACTCCAATATTATCCTTTTGACTTTCTTGTGGGCTATAAATAACCAATTTGGAAACGGTGAAATTCTTATGAGAGAAATGTTTCTAGGTGGTAGAATTTCAGCATTTCTGGGAGGAAACTTGTACAAGATAACCAAACAGTTAGAAATATAGTAGTACAGTTCAGTTCATAACTGATAACCATTAACATCAGATCTGATTACCATGCATCATTGATCAATCAATCCATGGAAATAAAACAGTTTTGCAAGCTATTTTTCAGCTCAATTCTAACGGGAAACCAAAACTCCACCAGTCATCAACTCATCATCCTGCCTAAACAAGCAAAAAATAATGGAAGTCCTGACTTTGCAAATGCAAGAAGGACTAATAAATCATCTCTCATTACAATGAACCCTTCATCAGTGCTCATCGGTGCAGCGCCGAGCTACGTCTGCTGCTGCTGCTGCTGCCTGCCACCGCCACACATCCTGAAGAAGCCGCAGGCGCCTCCACCAGTCACCACGGTCTCCTTGTCGTCCTGGAGCTGCTCCAGCACCGCCACCACCTGCTCCATGCTTGGCCGGGCTTTCGGGTCGACAGAGATGCACTTGAGCGCCAGCGCAGCAGCCTTCTGCGCGCTGCCAAGGGGGTACTGCCCGCCCAGCCGCGCGTCCAGGATTTGAGAGATGCGGCGCTTGCTTGTCAGGTACGGCGATGCCCACTCCACCAGCTTGTGCTCGCCGGCTGGCCGGTTCTTGTCCAGGGCGCGCCGGCCGGACAACATCTCCAGCAGCACAACGCCGAAGCTGTACACGTCGCACTTTGTCGTCAGATGCCCTGTTAAACCAAAGGTTCAGAAAGGACTAGCAGATAAGCAGTCCAACTAGATACTCCACCAAGGGTTCAGTTTCGATAGACATCAAGATCATTTTTTTCCTTGTTCGTAGTCAGATGTTGCAGAGGAGAAGACAACGAACCACCTTGGATTGACCCAACATGGATTAGTGTATGCATTAGCAGGATTATATGGGTATTACACTATACAGCTCATCAACTAAAAGAACAAGTAATGGCCGCCATTGACCTGTTGGTACAAAGTACATGGACTCCATTATGGATCAATCACCTGCTACTCCCTTAAATTAAAGTGCATATACCTATGTAGATGGTTGTGATACTTAATTAATCAAAACGTTTAGCGCATGTGGTGAAGGGGCCCAGTCAGGTCTGAAGCCATAATTTTTTTCAAAAAGTTGTGTTGCACCTAACTAATATGAGTATATGGCGTCCTCAGCACCAACTCAAGAATTTTAATAGTGTTTTTGTCTCATAGTGGTTCATATACCATACCTACTGCTTAACAACATCATCATCATTCAACCCTGACAAGCAAACTATCATGCTCAAAGCTTTAACAGAAGAAAATAAAACCGTTTCAGCGATACCAAGCATGCTACATCTGATCATGGCTTCGAAGACAAATTAAGCTCTGTGTTCATTTAATTTACTTTAATTTAAATATTTTACCTGTATCAAGGTATTCAGGGGCTGCATATCCATATGTGCCCATGACCCTTGTAGAGACATGACTCTTATCATCAGCTCGCCCATCCCTCGCCAACCCAAAATCAGACAGCTTTGCGTTGTAGTTCTGAAATCAGTCAGTCAACACAGTTAGCATTAATAAGGTACTGAACAAATTGTTCATTCATCAAATTAGAAGGAAAGAACAGAAACATACCGAGTCAAGAAGAACATTTCCCATCTTGAAATCACGGTAGATGACATTGGCCTTGTCGCTATGTAGGAATGCGAGCCCCTTGGCTGCCCCAAGAGCAACATTCATCCTCAGATTCCATGACAGTGGCTTGAAATGTGAGCCCCCTACATCATAATTCAACCAAACTTGTTATTATATCCCACTAACTAATCTTTCATCCTCGGTAGTAACTAATTTGGGAGGTGTTAGCTGATCAATGGAACGCTAGAATAAGGCTAGTTAGTAATTACTCCTGAACATATGGTTCTCTAAGCTTCCGCGTGGCATGAACTCATAGACGAGTAGGTGCTGCACGTCTTCGAGACAGTACCCTAGGAGCTTCACCAGATTGGGGTGCGACAATTGTCCAAGGTAATTCACTTCAGCCTGCACATAAGATTCAGAAACTAAGAACATATTATTCGATAATAATGTATTCGGAAATTTGGAGAACTGAAGAGATGAATGAATTGGTATTGATTGGTAGTGAGCACTGACCAGCCATTCCCTGTGGCCCTGGATGCCTTCCTGGTTGAGCTTCTTAACAGCAATTGGCATGCCAGTCTTGTCGCCGCTGGGCGGGGCAAAGGTGGTCTCGTCGACCCACCCCTTGAATACCACCCCGAAGCCACCTTCACCGAGCACACTGTCCGGACGGAAGTTCCTAGTGGCCGCCCTGAGCTCCCTGTAGGCGAGGTTGGCCGACTGGAGGATCTCGCCCTCGCTCCGAGAGGTCGGCTTCACAAAGCAGTTACTCATGGCCAGCGATATATCAGATCAACCAAACTCCACGAAGCAGCAGATGGATCGACCCCCAAACTGAAGCAGGGGAGAAATTAGAAGTTGAGACCTTTCGCCTCTGATGGCGGATGGATTTATTATAGCCATCTGAACGCGTAAGACTGATGGTTGACTACTGAGTACTGACTAAACATGCACAAAGAGGTGCCCAGCTGAGCTTAATTATTAACTCCTCAACTACTACAACAAGCCAACAACTGCCACCACTAATCTTATATTCAAGAATTAATGGACACAAAAAGGAGGAGATTAATTAAATTTAACTACATTATGTTAAAGCAGCAGGCACCGACTGGTATGTTAGATAACCATATAGCAGTGTAGTACTATACTGCGATCACATTATCATGGACTCTTCACCACTGTACCGTACGTGAAGGGCCTCATCCATGATCCACCTAACTCTTTGTTAAGCAACTAATGACCTATCTGCAGTTCTGTGTTGCACTACACAAAAAGGAGCCCATGTGTACATCCATCGTAGCTAGTTGACCTTTGTTAATTCCGGCACGTGTCTGCCTTGGAAGCTTCTACATGGTGGCTGGCTCCATCGCCACAAGTTGTAGCACATTGCTAGCAGTACTGCATGCAATGCATCCATCCATTCATTCGATGTGACCACCAGTGTAAGCTCTTCGGCGCATACATAGTACAATGTACAAGTGGCACCAACATCGTGTTCAACATAGGCCGCAATGAAATGGAGTGATGGCCAAAGAACGGAAGAACCTATGCAAGAAAGGAGTCAGCTGACAGAGTTAGGCTTCCACATACCACAAAATCATGTTGTTGAACTTCAGCAATGCACCCAACATTTTTCATGAACCACCACCAAAACAATATGGAAAGGCTAGGCTGCAAGAGAACATATTGGTTTATATAGCACTAGTACGTGAATAATCTTGGTTTCATCTAAATTTGTCTGTGTTTATGCATATGACTGCAGTAGCTGATAGCTCGACTATCATGACAGCCTTCTATGATGAGAAGCAACAGTAATAACTATTTTTAGTTTAGGCCTTAAGTATGGCATAAAAAGGGGATCACATACCAAACCTGTCAAGAGAAACAACAACAATCTCTCCAGGTAATAGGCTGAAACCTCTCGCCAGCCTTTTGATTAGCTGATGAGCTTGTAAAATATCCATTACTCTTCACAACTCAAAATAACAGTATTCCAGCTGCCACTTTCTCAGACATTCTGGTGGTCACCTTCTTAACCCTGCCAGAAACCACATGCAGTCACTCATTCAGAGTTTCAGATCAACAACAAAACTAATATTCGATCGAGATCATCTGCGACTGTGTAATTAAGCTTAAGGAAGACAAAATTCAATATTCCCATCATAACAACTAATCACACAATGAGACATCAGGATTAGTTGGACCAATCAGCACAAGCTACATAAAGCATGTGGTGCTATGTGCCTCGAGTTCGCTGATGAACAATGTGTACTCACACGGCACATGGGTTAGACTCCTTAGTCCTTACTCATCTGAATGTATCTTTATGCTCAAATGATATATGATATACTCCCTCCGTTCCCAAATATAAGTCTTTTTAGACATTTCAAATGGACTAGAACATACGGATGTATGTAGACATATTTTAGAGTGTAGATTCACTCATTTTGCTCCGTATGTAGTCAATTGTTGGAATCTCTAAAAAGACTTATATTTAGGAACGGAGGGAGTATTTAGCACCTCGAGATTATATCAACATAACGTACTTAGCAGTAAAGCAAGCTTAAAACATCAATGCGTCGTCACAAATAAACAATAAATACACCCCCACCCCCACCCCCCAGTCTAAACCTTAAAAAAATGCAGATATGCACAATCACGGGGCATTCGACGCGACCACTCGGTACTATTACATGGCATAAAGATCAAACCAAGGCATCAAGCTATAGCTACAATTCAACGGGGCAAGACCAAAAGCTACATAGCACCAGGGATAGCAAACAACAGAACTAGTAAAAGGCATGTAAGTTCCTCCATGATAATATGAATAATTTAAAGAGATTGTCCCTACCTATCATAAGATTTGTAACTCAACTGAAATACTCTTAAAGAACAATGAGATACTCATGTTGGCAACTGTACCAGGGTATGAATTATGAAGTGCCAAAAGGAAGAGACAATCCCAGTTCCTTACAGTCCACCACTTTAGCCTTTTGGGTTTTGTAAGATGAGTTGCATTTCTTCTAAAAAGAATTCAAATGATTTGTTGGACGAAGTCAGACTCATATTGTGCAAATGTGACAAGTCCATGCCTATGGAGACTTGGAAGAATATCAAGATTTGTTGTGCACTCGAACATTTTGACATTGCCCTTTGACTTTCTTGTGGAAAAATGTTGTTTTCCTTCTGAAAAATGTTGCCGCTGACATCTATTTGAAAACTGAGAAATTCTCTTCAGAAAAATGTTGTTTCCCTTCTGTATCATAAATTTAACAATCACATTGATTTCAGCCTTGAATCACCAGTAGTCATTGCAAGAACATGACCCCAACTTGAAGTGATGGAATCTATTCAGATCCCTCACAACGAACTCGCGCTCCATAATGTCACTTATGAGCTTGAACGCGTCGTGACAGTCACAGCACATCCTCAGGTTCTTCATCACCCTGATGGTCATCCCCTTGGGGATAACCAGCAAACCAAACCCCAAAGCCAATACCTCACTGTGCACTCCAACCATCTCGCCTTTCCCGTCCTCTCCATCCTCCTCATGAGCATCAAAGACTCTGGTACTACCTAGTCCACCCTTGTAACCCTTCTCCCGCATCTTACCCTCTAACTCATCAAGCAACATCATCACTTCACCTGCCCTTGCACCGGCGGGTGATACCAATCCGGCGTAGAACACGTAGGGTATGTCCTTTATCTCAATCCAGCTGCACCCAGGATCTTTCTGTATGCCACGTCGCCTCATGTTCGACCATACAGCAGCAGCATTTTCAGTCTGGCCGGCTGAAGTGTATGCATTTGACATCACTACCAGTGCACCTGCTACATCTTGGTTGAACTCTGACACTCTGTGGGCAGCCATGGTGGCTAGATCTAAGCGCCTATGTGTCCGGCAAGCGGACAGCAATGAGCTCCACAGCATGAGGGCATCACGGCCTTCAACCTGCGCTTCGTTGGCCAGCTCAAATGCCTCCTCGAGCCGTCCTGCTCGGCCGAGCATGTCAACCGCACAAGCGTAGTGGCTGGCGCATGGATGGATGCCATATTTGCTCTGCATGGACTGGAAGAGATGGAGGCCAGTGTCAACAAGACCTGAATGGCTGCAAGCATGCATGACGCCAAGCAGTGTAACACTGTTCGGTTGCACATGTCGATCGATCATCTCACTAAAAAAAGTGAGTGCGCACCTCCCAAGACCATACTTTGCTGCTGCCACGATGATGGAGGTATAGCAGATGACCGATGGATGCTCAATCCTGTCAAACACCTTTCTTGAGTACTCGTAGAATCCACACTTGGAGTACATGTCAACCAAGGCCACAACAATCACGCCATTGCATCCATGCCCAAACCGAAGGACTGTTCCATGTACAGACTTGCCAACCCCAAGCCGCCCAACGCCTGCACACGCATTCACAACGCTTGACAGCATGAAGTGGTTGGGAGCCATGAAATTACCTTTGGTTCTGAACTCAGCGAAAAGTTGGATGGCTTCACGCCCAAGCGCATTCTGCGCGTATACAGACAGCATCGAGCCCCATGAAACTGCATTCCTCGCCGGAGCAGCCATACCATCAAACACTGCACGTGCACCCTCCACATCTCCGGCCTTGCCATACATGTCAACGAGTGCAGTGGCAACAACAGCATCAGACGCGTAGCCCTCAACCTCAGCACGGGCATGCACTTTCCGCCCAAGTCTGACATCAGCAAGGCGTGCGCATGCGCTGGCAGCAGTCGAGAAGGTGAAGGCATTCGGTGGCACACCGCTGTGAGACATGTCACGGAGGAGGGAAACAGCCAGGCAGGGTCGGCCAGAGCTAGAGTACCCAGACATGAGGGCTGTCCAGGAGATGACGTCCCGCTCAGGCATTCCATCGAACAGGTCACGGGCGCAGGCAGTGACGCCGCATCGACAGTAAGCAGCGATGATGTGGTTGCAAGAAGAGATGGCGCAGGCTGTGCCGACCTTGAGCAGCTTCGCATGGGTGGCGGCCACGGACGCGTGGTCGGTGGCTGCACGTAGCAGGTGGATTAACAGCGGTGTGACCGTGGCTGTGGTTGATGATGCCGCCATGGGAGTGGATTGTCATCCAAAGGTTATTGCCTTCCATTCTCCCTGAGGATCAGCCCGCCCCTAATACCTCCTATTAATACCATGTATAAATGTAGAATTTGGCACAACTGCTACTTCTGCATGCAATCCCACACAAAAAATAATTAGAAGGACTATTGGACAGTCACTTGATACAAATTGAACATTTGAGAACTTGTATACTAAACAATGTACAGATCTGCCGGTAAATATACAGATTACCCTTTAATCAAAATCACCTATAATGCAATCAGTTGAAGCCGCATTTGTTTTCCTAACATTCGAAAGCCCACTATCCAATGTTTCTAATTTCATCAGCCTGCGGCAAATTTACGATGCCGTGGTAAACTAATCTGGTTAGCAAGTCGCGGCAACACATGGCACTGAGTTGATATGCACGAGCTAGACAGGCATGGAAACAGAAGGGGAAAATCGAGTTACCAAGGCGTGCGGCGCGGCGTCGCTGGGCAGCTCCGTGGACAATCAATCCTGCTCGGCCTGTCGGGTCCGCGCCGGATTGGGAGTGGACGCGCCTCACGGAGATGTGAGGCGCCGCCGGCACGGTCTGTGGCCCGCTGCCGCGACGCAGCGACGGTCTGTGAGGTGCGGCGGAGGCCTGCTGGGGCTGGGGAGCGCCGGGGCCGGGGCCTGGGCGACGGCAAGCGGCGCCTCCCCTTGGGACTGGACGAGCAGGCGATGGGGTCGGCGGCGCGTGGCGGCGGGAGGAGATAGTGGCAGGGGCGGATGGCTGCTACTGTCGTTCTTCGGTCGACAGTTCAACACCCCCCTTTCAGGTAACGAACGGCCGTGATTGAACAAGGAGAAGAGGCATGGATGGCCCAGATCAACTTAGTTACGTTGAGGGGGGGGGGGGGGGGGGGGTTGTTTAATTTTCTGTTATTTACGTTGGGGGTAACTAGGAATTGTCCCATCGAAAATGCCAAATGAAGACGGAGCTCCATGGAGGCCTTTATTTGATAACTTCAAAATTCAAACTTTTCAGTTTTAAAAAATTCTAAAAATAAATACACATATGCCTAGATACATAATGTATGTGTGTGCAAATTTTTAGGTCGAAATACAATAAAATGTGAGCTACACAAAAAAAGACAAATCTGGGGCTTTTTAGCATATGTATTGTTCATCTTTAAAGTCCATGATTTTGTTTTTTTATGCAGCTCGCAATTTAAGGTATTTCATCCTGAATTTTTTTTCACACATACACTTTACATCCTTGCATACATGTGTAATTTTTTTCAGATTTTTTCTAAACTGAAATTTATGAATTTTAAAATTTTCAAAATAAAGGGCTCCATGGAGCTCGGTCTCCAAAATGCCCTACTCCCAATTACTAATATCGTTTATGCTAGAGAAAAGTCCATATTTTAACCCTCAACTAACAACACGGTTTAATTTACAACCCTCGACTCCGGAACCGGTCAAAATGCACCCTCAGCTAACCATGAGGTTTAAAAATCAAACCTCATCTCGGTTTTGACCAAGTCAAGTGGTTTTGACTACTGATTGGGTAATGCCATGTCAGCACTATACTGGTCAAATTATTTGACTGGTTAGCCGAAGGGGCCACATGTCATAGTCTAAGTATTTTCTAAACAGATTTGACTGCACTTAAAATAAATGAATTGACACATGGTCAGTGGCTGATTAGGAGGGGGGCTAACGGGCGATTAGCCCTAACCAACCATCTCCCACCGACAAGTTTCAACGCCAGCGGGCGTGGGTGCATGGTGGCGGAAGTGCGGCAACTCATGGGAGTGGACCAAAGGAGGTGCGCGTACGTGCGCGAACTAGAGGGGAAGGTCGCACACGAGTGAGGAGCACGGGCCCCTACGGTCACCGGAGCGGCGCCGGCATCAACAGACCAGCAACTATGGAACTAGGCTAGAGGAAGAGGATGAGTGAGGGGAGCAGCGACGCAGGATTGTTGCTCACCTTGAACATGTAGGCACGTTCGGGGAAGCAGACGAGGGCACGGGGCATGCCGGCGGTCGCCGGAACGTGGCAATGCGAGGATGGCGCTCAGGGTAGAAGAACTTGGCAGGGAGGCGCCAGGAGCTGCGTGAAGATGCCATGGAGGCAAGGAGGCCAGAAGGGGCGCTAGAGCTTCGCCGAAGGTGGAGATCTGGGCGGCGACGACCTTCACCGAAGGCGGAGAAGACGTTGGCCGAGGCGACGATTCCGGCCGCCTCGGATCAATTCCTTTCATGCATGGGGAAGCTCCAAATGACGAGGCGGGGCGAAATGGCAACTCATGATGACGTGTTCACGTGCAGCTGGATATCTATGTGTAGGACGTCCTCTCTCTTCAACGGGAGACTACATTTGTGTCTGCAGCAAGATGTTTGTGTGACGACTCCAGCGATCTTGATAATCTGTTAGTACATTCTTCAGTAGACATATTATGAATGTGCACGTATTGGTAATTTGGTATGGTGCCTGTATATCCATGTTGTAATCGGTATTTTCAAAGAGGAAAAACCAACATTTTTGTTTATCTCAATGTTTTAAGGCATGTTGGTTCCTGGACATTTTGGCCCTAAAAGAAGCAACACTCTCGGTTTGTGGCTTTGTGCACTCCAGCGAAGAAAATCGTTCCAAACGAGAGTGACGTTTTGGCACATGGGAGCATATGCTTCCTGGATTTTAAAATATGTTTTAAACATATTTTGAAATGTCACAAAATTCTGACAAAATGATTCTCGCGTACATCTCGACATTATGTAACAAAATGATTCTCGCGTAGATCTCGACATTCTGTGACAAAATGATTCTCGCGTACATCTCGACATTCTACGTGCATACAAACTCGTTCGGTCGAAAACCGATAACATTTGTGTCACATGCAAAAAAGACAAAATTTAGTGTTAAAAAGGCTTTTCATGAAAAAAATTGTCTTTTTTACACAAGGCGTATAAAAATATCGGGTTTTCATGAAACTTGGCGTGCGTACATACAATATTGAGATGTGCGCGTCAAATTTGTGTTCGGGTTTTTTTTAACATTTTGAAATATATTTTTTGATGGTAGGAGCATATGCTCCCATGTGCCAAAGCGAATTTCCGGTTCCAAAACTTCTTCTAAAAAACAAACTCTCAAGGTTGCTCTCTCAAAAGAAAAGGAAAAACTCTCGGTTTGTGGTACACAGCGCTGGCCGCTGGTTGCTGTTACAGGGAAAGCGGCAGACTGGAGCAGCAACAGCGATGTGGCCGGAGCCGGCGAAGACGAAGCAGCCCCTGCTCCTCCTCCTCCTCCTCCTCCTCCTCCTCCTCTAGATCAGGAAGTAAGCTGCGCTATCATCCTCTCTCCTCTCCTCTCCCGCAGGGGTTTCTGACAGATCGATCGATTGCTGACGCGGGGTTCCTGTCGCCATTAACTAACCTGTGGGTCCTCCCTCACTGCAGCAGCCCATGGAAGAGGCCGCGGTGGCGGGCAAGCTGAGTAGGTTGGAGCTCCAGCGCGGCGCCGCCGACGCGCCGTCCTTCCGGATGGAGGACCTGCCCGTGGTAAGTGGCTGGTAACTTCCATTCCGTCAGCTCAGTTACTCTGTTTCCCCCCTACCATTACAGCAAGGGAAATAAAGTGTTTACTGAAAAATTTGATCTTTGGTGTGATGCCTGCTGTGTTCTCCACGGATCTGAACCTGTAGAGGGGAAATATTTGGTGTTCTGTTTGAGTCGTTGCCTCGGGGCTTCAACTACTGACCACTTCATGATTTTCCTGCCTCATGTTTTAGGGCATCTTGCTTTTAACTTGTTAATCAGGATGAATATGAATCAACTTTCTAAAAAGATCATCAAGGACTGAGTGAGACTACAGCAAAACAATTGCAGTTTGCATCGGATTTCTCTTTTCAAATATATACACTTTCATCCTCATTTTGTCTACCGGTGGCAGTGAGTTCTAGTCAAAATTCAACCCACCTATAGTTCATATCCTTTCTTGTCGCAGGAGGTTCAACCTGTTATAATGTCACTGCTGCCACTGGAAGAGGCCGTGAGGACAAGCATTGTTTCAAGAAGTTGGAAAATGCTCTGGAGATTCCACCGCGACCTATGTTTTGATGATCCCAGTGATCCCGATTCTGACACCGATGACGAGTTCGCTGCTCAGGATAGTACCAAAATAAAGCAAGCAAAGTTCATTGAGACTGTAGATTCGGTTATTCAACAACATAGTGGGATAGGAGTCAACAAGTTCAGCATCAGGTGTGGCCTGCACAAAGAAGACTCTGATCATCTTGACAGGTGGATTTCCTTTGCCACTTCATCAAAGGCGAAGATAATACATTTTGATCTGCTAATAATTGATGGTCCATTATATGGAGTTCACCACTTCCCTCTTGAGGCCTTAGATGCTCAAGATAGCTCATTTGTGCAGTCATTGTTTCTCGCTGCTGTTTCTATAAAGCCACACTCAGGAATATGTGGCTTTACAATACTCAGAAATCTTGTTCTGAAATCTGTTCAGATATTTGGGGATTTTCCTGGCTTGCTTGCAAAGTGTTCAGCACTTGAGGACTTGCAGACCATCGGCTGCTCTCGTGTTACTAGTTTAAGCGTACCACACAAACTCGATAAACTTCAACATTTGCTAATTGATAGTACAAGGGATATCAAGACGGTTGAGTTTCATGCTGTTGATCTTGCTCATTTTGAGTACAGAGGGGAAGTGATCTCTATAGTGCTTCATGGTTGCTCAAAATTAGAGAAGGCAACAATAATGTTTATGGCCCCTAAAGCAGTGACCCACACATTCACTGCAGTTCCAAGCATTTTGCCAGTAAAGATATTACATATGCAAGCTGTTATATCAAAATATCCACAGGTTGCCAAGTTTTTCTTTTTTTTGCTTACCTCATAGATAGTTCTTCAAAATTGGTGTTACTGTTATGTCATCTTTTTTGTCCGGGTCATGTTTCAGTTGCAGAAGCTGCCAGCAAGACCACAGGGCATGTTTATGCATTTGAGGCATATGACTTGCCAACTAAGTGTAAATTGTAGAGAAGCAAATTACGATAATGAAGTTCTTCAACTGGCCCATTGTCTGGATGCTGCACCCGGACTGGAGACATTGCACTTGCATGTGAGTGCAATTTTATTTATTTAGAAAGATTAATATATGGACCTTCAGAAAAGAACTGTACTTGGATTAGTTTGACCAAATGATTGCAATCTTCCAATGCAGATGTTTTATATGATATCCAGTGGTGTCTCCAGTGCTGAGGTGGCGGGTATGCGCCATGATCATCTCAAGACGGTCTTCATGAGCGGATTTCGCTGTTACAAGGCTCAGATTGAGCTGGCGTGTTGTATCTTGGGAAATGCTTGTGTTCTTGAGCAGCTGACGATAGAACCAAAGGTCACAAACACAATATGGGCGGGTAATTATTATGCGTGGAATAAAGGCCTCAAAAGAATTTTACCGAGGGTCTGTGAGTGGGCACAGATCACCTCGGAGCGCTTCAGTAAGGTGATCACCGTGTTAGGTGCGCCCCTTCACAGTGAGTAAACTATCCTTTCCCATATATGTACTACGTGCTATTGAATAATCTTTGGTAGGCAGTCTTGAGCATTTCAGTGTAACTGGGAGAAGTTTATTCGTTCATGTAATGCTTCTGTAGTGACTGTTTGGTTACTATTTGTGTGTCCCTCTTATCTTAGGGAGAAAAAAGAACAATTTATCTATGTGTGTCCAATGCATGTATTCCTTTCCGACCTGTAAGATGGTTATTTGTCCTGGTATGCTATCTTTGGAGCTACTGAAAGAACCTGAGTCGTGAAAATTCAAACAAACCTGAGTCGTGAAAATTCCGACCTGTAAGATGGTTAGTTGTACATTTGCCAACTCTTGAAAGAAGTGAAGCTGTAATGGGAGCTCACTGGTAACAAAACTTATACCACAAAATTTATGTATCGTTGGCTTTCCTATCAGGGAGTCCAAACCCCATATTTGGTCAAATCTGGAAGCTAAAAATTCCTTTGTAGATTTTGGTTTTAACATGGCAGGTTCTCCATGATAGAATAGAATCCCTACAAAAGAACAAGTACTAAATAGACATGGGCCTACTGATAGCACTTTGCTTTCTCATTGCTGTCTTTGTCTGCCCCTTCTATTCGGGAGGTTCTGGGTTGGAATTGGCACTCTGTATCAGTCCAAGACATGCTTACATGGCTCAAATCTGAGCCGACTTGGAGCATCGAGTATCTTTGGTTTGGGATTACAGCGGGTTTGGTGGGCTCTTTGGAACATCCAACTTTTTTTTTCCAACCGGGCTCGCACCCCTTTCCATTAATTTTGCAATCAACGGAAATACAATGTTCCAGTAGTTTTCCAAGACAACAAATCCAAAATAAGACTGAAAGGGGAGGAGCGAGCTGGAGCATCGACAGGAAACCCACCGCAAGAAGACCCTAAAACGGATCAACCGCCATGGGACGAAAACCTGACGACACTGACTAGCCACTACCCTAACCACAAAAGATAATAGTGCGAAACCTGAGAGGCTACATAGCCTACTCAGGGCATAAAGAGATAATCCTCCAAAATCACATATCACTCCAGGACGGGCATCAAACCCCAGTGGACTGGAAAACGAGCAGGTTAGCCGATCTGGATCCCATCTCCATCCTTCAAAAGTATCACACCTCGCGAGTGAGACCTGTCCGCCAGAGCTGCTGCCGCATAAGCCAATCTCTTCACGCCCGCCTGAAACTTCGACCTATCTTCTTCTTTCAGCAGTCCTGCCCAATACAACATAAAAGAGCATGCACTGAAAACAGCCTCCAGTGGAGAACGAGCATTATATTTGTCAAAAGTGACTTTATTTCGAAGACACCAGATCCCCCAACACAAAGCAGCAATAATCATCATGTAGAACCTTTTTCCACCTGGGAAAAATTTATATAACCACGCCCAACTTTGCCATAGAGACCGTGGGCAACAGGATGCTCCAGCCGTGAGCCCCAGGGTCCCCCAGACTGTTCGAGCAAGAGGACATGTAAAAAATAGATGGTTTGCAGTTTCTATGTTAGTGCAGAAAGAGCAAAAGGATTCCCGGGCCAATTCCTCTTCCGCAAATTATCCCGCGTAAGCACAGCATTTGAAATAGCTGCCACAGAAATATTTTGATTTTCAATGGGATACTAGCTTTCCAGATCCACTTATAGTTAGGACCAGCTAAATCCCTCTCCAACCATTCATACACAGATTTAGTGGTAAATCTTTTGTTCTTGCAGAGATTCCAAAACACAGTGTCAGGGGTAGTGTTTAAAGCATATTTTTTTGCCTTAGATATCACCCACTCCCACTGATCGTTAACCTCTCCAAACAGCCTGCGCCTGAAGCCCAGCTTGTAGTTTTTTGCCACAAAATCAGCAATAGTCCCATCCTGATCATGACACATGCTGAACAGGGTAGGGAATTTTTCACACAAGGGCGCAACATCTAACCATGGGTCATGCCAAACCCTAGCCAAGTTACCACTATTAATCTTGACAGCCCTTCCTGCCATATATGTTTCCTTAACTTTCATAATCGCTTTCCAGCAAGGGGAATCCGAAAAACGACTACGAATATTAGCCACAGTTTTGTTTTTGAAATATCTGGCCCGAATAATTTGCTGCCACAACCCATCTTTAGTTTCAAGCTTCACCACCACTTAGTTAACAGACTAATGTGCTGCTTATGGAGGTCCTTGATCCCCAACCCACCTTTTCTTTTGGACCGGCAAACCCTAGCCCATTTCACCATATGATAAGCACGTTTTTTGTTCTTTCTTTTCCAAAAAAATCTTCTCCGGTGTTTATCCAGTTTATCAATAAAAGTCTTGTTAAACAAGAACATACACATAAGACAAGAAGGGATCCCATCCAAGCTCGAACCTAACAAGGTGAGCCTAGCTCCAGATGAAGCAGCATAGGCTATCCAGGCATCTAGTTTTTTTATCATCTTAGCATCCAGGAAATCCAACTCTATATTCTTCAAAGTGGAGTAGGAGATCGGTGTACCCAAGTATTTCATAGGTAAAGAACCCACCTGACACCCAAACATCTCAGCATATACTGCATCAGTCTCATTATCCCCTCCTATAACAATAATTTCGCTCTTGTCGAAATTAATTTTCAATCCGGACATGAGTTCAAACAAATAAAGCAATAGTTTCACATTAACAACTTTATCTATATCATGCTCGAAGCAAATGACAGTATCATCTGCATATTGCAAAATCCCCACTCCATCCTTTATAAGATCAGAAGCCAACCCTTTGACGAGGCCATTTTTCTGGGCCGAGGTCATCATCTTAGTTAGGCATTCTGCCGCAAGATTAAACATGAACGGAGAGTGTGGATCACCTTGCCTGACCCCTTTAGCACTCTGTATATATGGTCCTAACTCATCATTGATCTTAACACTAACCATCCCATTCCTTAGGATCTGATTTACCCATCCACACCATTTTTGGTTAAAACCACGTTTAACATGACATTCTAGCAAAAAGTTCCAATTGACTTTGTCATAGGCTTTCTCAAAGTCAAGTTTGAGAATCACTCCTTTTTGTTTTTTGATATGAGTGTAGTGCATAATCTCATGTAGGGATAAAATGCCATCTACTATATGCCTCCCCTTGATAAAAGCATTTTGCTGTATGCTAAACAGTTTATGTGCATATTTTCCAGCCCTAAGGTCCATGACCTTGGTAATAAGTTTGTACGGACAACGCAATAAACAAATTGGTCTGTATTGCTGTATTCTACTAGCATCAATCGACTTAGGCAATAAGGTAATAATGCAATAGTTCAACCTTTGCACATCCAGTTTCCCCTCATAGAACCATTCAAACAGAGCAAATAGGTCCGGAGCTACGACCTCCCAGCAATGTTGATAAAATTCAACCGGAATATTATCGGGCCGAGGTGCCCAGTTAGATTTCATGTCGAATAGGGCTTTTTTAATTTCCTCAATAGAGAAGGGTTTAGTCAGTTCATCATTGTCTTCAGAAGATATCCTTTCCTCATGGGACCAAAGATTTTCATCAATACGGCAAAGGTTACCAGTGGCTGGTCCGAAGAGATTCTTATAATATTCAGTAGCATGCGCCAGGAGGTTCTTAGTCCCTTCAACAATGATCGCACCATACTCCAGTGAAATCATGGAATTTTTCCTCCGGCGGCCATTTGCTACCTTATGAAAAAAATTAGTATTGTTATCTCCTTTCAGGAGCCGTCTCTGAGTAGAGAATTGATGCCAATACAACTCTTCCTCCACATACATGTTACTGAGCTCTAGCAAAATTTCCAGTTTTCTAGTATAGGCCTGTCCACATAACCCAACAGTCTCCTCAAGCCCTTCCAGCTCTTGCAGTTCGAGCTTAATGATGTTTCTTCTGATCTTGTTATGCCCAAAAATATTGGAGCCCCACCCTTTAAAGAATTTTTTACTTCTCTTCAGTTTTATGTTCAGAGTGTCAATAGGGTCCTCGGTATATACATGTCTCAACCAAATTTCAGCAACCAGAGGCAAAAACTCTGGGTTATTAAGCCAATTGTTGTCAAACATAAAGCACCTATTACTTGGTGCTCTAGAGGAGGCCAAACCCCCATTCAACAACAAAGGGTTATGGTCAGATAACTCCCTCACTAGCTTACTAACTGAAACAAGAGGATACAAGCCCTCCGAGTCAGATGACATTAGTATCCTATCCAACTTCTCCAGGGTAGGATTCTCCTGCTTGTTAGACCAGGTATAACACCCTCCTGACATACTGATTTCTCTAAGCCCCAGAAGGTGGATGACTGGATTGAACACCTCAGAAAAATGGGACATGGGGGTTTTCTTGTTCTTCTCTCCACTATGCCTAAGGATATTAAAGTCTCCTCCCACCAAATAAGGAATGCGGGTACTATTGCACATACTAGACAGTTCTGCAATGAATTCTGGTTTATTTTCATCCTGAGCTGCTCCATACACCACTAGCAGGGCCCAGTTGCATTTCTTACCTTTATCAAAAAGGTCCATTTGAAGGACATATTTTCCATGTTTAACATTGATAAGATCAATTTTTTCTTTATTGACACCACCCAAAATACCTCCTGATTTACCCCTGGAAGGAATCCCTTCCCATTTAAATTTACCTTCAGGGTCCAATTTCCTAAAATAGGAAGGATTATATGATTTTTTCATAGTCTCTTGCAGACCAATAAAATCCACATCATTGGCATTAATGATATCAGTGAGGCAGGTAGACATGCCTTTCTTGCCTGCCCCCCTACAGTTCCATAATAGTCCTATCATTTATATCTTGCAGGTTTCCCCCTCTCCCTAGTAGGTCTGCCAGGATTCAGGGCAGACTTACCATCTTTATTTTTTATCTGACTCCTCGTTACAGGTCTGTCCATATCATGAGGGGACAGGACCTTCACTTTTTTCCTCTGTTGAGCATGTTTCCTTTTTTGTCTAGACTGTACCAGGATATAAGGCTCATCATCGTCTACATTTTCATTATCCCAAGTTAATAATAAGGGGATATCTGTTAGAAATATGCCCTAGAGGCAATAATAAATTGGTTATTATTATATTTCCTTGTTCAAGATAATCGTTTATTATCCATGCTAAAATTGTATTGATAGGAAACTCAGATACATGTGTGGATACATAGACAACACCATGTCCCTAGTAAGCCTCTAGTTGACTAGCTCGTTGATCAATAGATGGTTACGGTTTCCTGACCATGGACATTGGATGTCGTTGATAACGGGATCACATCATTAGGAGAATGATGTGATGGACAAGACCCAATCCTAAGCCTAGCACAAGATCGTGTAGTTCGTTTGCTAAGAGCTTTTCTAATGTCAAGTATCATTTCCTTAGACCATGAGATTGTGCAACTCCCGGATACCGTAGGAATGCTTTGGGTGTACCAAACGTCACAACGTAACTGGGTGGCTATAAAGGTGCACTACAGGTATCTCCGAAAGTGTCTGTTGGGTTGGCACGAATCGAGACTGGGATTTGTCACTCCGTGTAAACGGAGAGGTATCTCTGGGCCCACTCGGTAGGACATCATCATAATGTGCACAATGTGACCAAGGAGTTGATCACGGGATGATGTGTTACGGAACGAGTAAAGAGACTTGCCGGTAACGAGATTGAACAAGGTATCAGGATACCGACGATCGAATCTCGGGCAAGTACTATACCGGTAGACAAAGGGAATTGTATACGGGATTGATTGAATCCTTGACATCGTGGTTCATCCGATGAGATCATCGTGGAACATGTGGGAGCCAACATGGGTATCCAGATCCCGCAGTTGGTTATTGACCGGAGAACGTCTCGGTCATGTCTGCATGGTTCCCGAACCCGTAGGGTCTACACACTTAAGGTTCGATGACGCTAGGGTTATAGGGAATAGATATACGTGGTTACCGAATGTTGTTAGGAGTCTCGTATGAGATCCCGGACGTCACAAGGAGTTCCGGAATGGTCCGGAGGTAAAGATTTATATATGGGAAGTCCTGTTTTGGTCACCGGAAAAGTTTCGGGTGCTATCGGTAACGTACCGGACCACCGGGAGGGTCCCGGGGGTCCACCAGGTGGGGCCACCGGCCCCAGAGGGCTGCGTGGGCCAAGTGTGGGAGGGGACCAGCCCCAGGTGAGCTGGTGCGCCCCCCCCCCACCAGGGCCCAAGGCGAAGAGAGAAGGGAAAAGGGGAAACCCTAGGCTCAGATGGGCCTAAGGCCCACCTAGTGGTGCGCCCCCCTCTCTCCCCCCTTGGCCGCCCCTCCAAGTCCCATCTAGGGCTGGCCGCCACCCCTAGAGGTGGAAACCTAGGTGGGGGCGCAGCCCCTCCCTTTCCCCTATATATAGTGGGGGTTTGGGGCTGCCATAGACACAAGAACATCTCCCTCATGGCGCAGCCCTACCCCTCTCCCTCCTCGTCTCTTGCGGTGCTTGGCGAAGCCCTGCTGGAGTGCCACGCTCCTCCACCACCACCACGCCGTTATGTTGCTGCTGGACGGAGTCTTCCCCAACCTCTCCCTCTATCCTTGCTGGATCAAGGCGTGGGAGACGTCACCGGGCTGCACGTGTGTTGAACGCGGAGGCGCCGTGGTTCGGCGCTTAGATTGGAATCAACCGCGATCTGAATCGCTACGAGTACGACTCCTTCATCCGCGTTCTTGCAACGCTTCCGCATCGCGATCTTCAAGGGTATGAAGATGCACTCCCCTCTCTCTCGTTGCTAGTTAATCCATAGATTGATCTTGGTGATGCGTAGAAAATTTTGAATTTCTGCTACGTTCCCCAACAGTGGCATCATGAGCTAGGTCTATGCGTAGTTTCTATGCACGAGTAGAACACAAAGTAGTTGTGGGCGTCGATTTTGTCAATTTACTTGCCGTTACTAGTCTTATCTTGATTCGGCGGCATCGTGGGATGAAGCGGCCCGGACCGACCTTACACGTACACTTACGTGAGACAGGTTCCACCGACTGACATGCACTAGTTGCATAAGGTGGCTAGCGGGTGTCTGTCTCTCCCACTTTAGTCGGATCGGATTCGATGAAAAGGGTCCTTATGAAGGGTAAATAGAAATTGGCATATCACGTTGTGGTTTTGCGTAGGTAAGAAACGTTCTTGCTAGAAACCCATAGCAGCCACGTAAAACATGCAACAACAATTAGAGGACGTCTAACTTGTTTTTGCAGGGTATGCTATGTGATGTGATATGGCCAAAAGGATGTGATGAATGATATATGTGATGTATGAGATTGATCATGTTCTTGTAATAGGAATCACGACTTGCATGTCGATGAGTATGACAACCGGCAGGAGCCATAGGAGTTTTCTTAATTTATTGCATGACCTGCGTGTCAATGAAAAACGCCATGTAATTACTTTACTTTATTGCTAACTGTTAGCCATAGTAGTAGAAGTAATAGTTGGCGAGACAACTTCATGAAGACACGATGATGGAGATCATGATGATGGAGATCATGGTGTCATGCCGGTGACGAAGGTGATCATGCCGCGCCTCGAAGATGGAGATCAAAAGGCGCAAGATGATATTGGCCATATCATGTCACTTTATGATTTGCATGTGATGTTTGTCATGTTTACATCTTATTTGCTTAGAACGACGGTAGCATAAATAAGATGATCCCTCACTAAAATTTCAAGAGACGTGTTCCCCCTAACTGTGCACCGTTGCGAAGGTTCGTTGTTTCGAAGCACCACGTGATGATCGGGTGTGATAGATTCTAACGTTCGCATACAACGGGTGTTGACGAGCCTAGCATGTACAGACATGGCCTCGGAACACATGCGAAACACTTAGGTTGATTTGACGAGCCTAGCATGTACAGACATGGCCTCGGAACACAAGAGATCGAAAGGTCGAACATGAGTCGTATAGTAGATGCGATCAACATGGAGATGTTCACCGATGATGACTAGTCCGTCTCACGTGATGATCGGACACGACCTAGTTTGACTCGGATCATGTATCACTTAGGTGACTAGAGGGATGTCTATCTGAGTGGGAGTTCATTAAATAATCAGATGAACTTAATTATCATGAACATAGTCAAAAGGTCTTTGCAAATTATGTCATAGCTTACGCTTTAGTGTTGCAAATATGCCCTAGAGGCAATAATAAAATGGTTATTATTATATTTCCTTGTTCATGATAATTGTCTATTGTTCATGCTATAATTGTGTTATCCGGAAATCGTAATACATGTGTGAATACATAGACCACAACATGTCCCTAGTGAGCCTCTAGTTGACTAGCTCGTTGATCAACAGATAGTCATGGTTTCCTGACTATGGACATTGGATGTCATTGATAACGGGATCACATCATTAGGAGAATGATGTGATGGACAAGACCCAATCCTAAGCATAGCACAAGATCGTGTAGTTCGTTTGCTAGAGCTTTTCCAAATGTCAAGTATCATTTCCTTAGACCATGAGATTGTGCAACTCCCGGATACCATAGGAGTGCTTTGGGTGTGCCAAACGTCACAATGTAACTGGGTGGCTATAAAGGTGCACTACGGGTATCTCCGAAAGTGTCTGTTGGGTTGGCACGAATCGAGACTGGGATTTGTCACTCCGTATGACGGAGAGGTATCTCTGGGCCCACTCGGTAATGCATCATCATAATGAGCTCAATGTGACCAAGTGTTTGGTCACGGGATCATGCATTACGGTACGAGTAAAGTGACTTGCCGGTAACGAGATTGAACAAGGTATTGGGATACCAACGATCGAATCTCGGGCAAGTAACGTACCGATTGACAAAGGGAATTGTATACGGGATTGATTGAATCCTCGACATCGTGGTTCATCCGATGAGATCATCGTGGAACATGTGGGAGCCAACATGGGTATCCAGATCCCGCTGTTGGTTATTGACCGGAGAGTCGTCTCGGTCATGTCTGCATGTCTCCCGAACCCGCAGGGTCTACACACTTAAGGTTCGGTGACGCTAGAGTTGTAGAGATATTAGTATGCGGTTAACCGAAAGTTGTTCGGAGTCCCGGATGAGATCCCGGATGTCACGAGGAGTTCCGGAATGGTCCGGAGGTAAAGATTTATATATGGGAAGTCCTATTTTGGCCACCGGAAAATGTTCGGGATTTTTCGGTATTGTACCGGGAAGGTTCTAGAAGGTTCCGAAGTGGGGCCCACCTGCATGGGGGGACCCACATGAACGTGGGTAGTGGGGGCAAGGACCCACACCCCTGGTCAAGGTGCACCAAGATCCCACCTTAGAAGGAATAAGATCATATCCCGAAGGTATAAGATCAAGATCCCTAAAAAAGGGGGATAACAATCGGTGGGGAAGGGAAATGATGGGATTTCTTTTCCCCACCTTTGCCAACGCCCCAATGGACTTGGAGGGCAAGAAACCAGCCCCCTCCACCCCTATATATAGTGGGGAGGCGCATGGGAGCAGCACCCCAAGCCCTGGCGCCTCCCTCTCTCCCGTGACACCTCTTCCTCCCCGCTTGCGCTTGGCGAAGCCCTGCCGGGATCCCGCTACTTCCACCACCACGCCGTCGTGCTGCTGGATCTCCATCAACTTCTCCTCCCCCCTTGCTGGATCAAGAAGGAGGAGACGTCCCCGCTCCGTACGTGTGTTGAACGCGGAGGTGCCGTCCGTTCGGCGCTAGGATCATCGGTGATTTGGATCACGACGAGTACGACTCCATCAACCCCGTTCTCTTGAACGCTTCCGCACGCGATCTACAAGGGTATGTAGATGCACTCCCCTCTCTCTCGTTGCTAGATGACTCCATAGATTGATCTTGGTGATACGTAGAAAATTTTAAATTTCTGCTACGATAGGTTCCACCGACTGACATGCACTTGATGCATAAGGTGGCTAGCGGGTGTCTGTCTCTCCCACTTTAGTCAGATCGGATTCGATGAAAAGGGTCCTTATGAAGGGTAAATAGCAATTGGCATATCACCGTTGTGGCTTTTGCGTAGGTAAGAAACGTTCTTGCTAGAAACCCATAGCAGACACGTAAAACATGCAACAACAATTAGAGGACGTCTAACTTGTTTTTGCAGGGTATGCTATGTGATGTGATATGGCCAAAAGGATGTGATGAATGATATATGTGATGTATGAGATTGATCATGTTCTTGTAATAGGAATCACGACTTGCATGTCGATGAGTATGACAACCGGCAGGAGCCATAGGAGTTGTCTTAATTTATTGTATGACCTGCGTGTCAATGAAAAACGCCATGTAATTACTTTACTTTATTGCTAACCGTTAGCCATAGTAGTAGAAGTAATAGTTGGCGAGACAACTTCATGAAGACACGATGATGGAGATCATGATGATGGAGATCATGGTGTCATGCCGGTGACGAAGGTGATCATGCCGCGCCTCGAAGATGGAGATCAAAAGGCGCAAGATGATATTGGCCATATCATGTCACTTTATGATTTGCATGTGATGTTTGTCATGTTTACATCTTATTTGCTTAGAACGACGGTAGCATAAATAAGATGATCCCTCACTAAAATTTCAAGAGACGTGTTCCCCCTAACTGTGCACCGTTGCGAAGGTTCGTTGTTTCGAAGCACCACGTGATGATCGGGTGTGATACATTCTAACGTTCGCATACAACGGGTGTTGACGAGCCTAGCATGTACAGACATGGCCTCAGAACACATGCGAAACACTTAGGTTGACTTGACGAGCCTAGCATGTACAGACATGGCCTCGGAACACAAGAGATCGAAAGGTCGAACATGAGTCGTATAGTAGATGCGATCAACATGGAGATGTTCACCGTTGATGACTAGTCCGTCTCACGTGATGATCGGACATGGCCTAGTCGATTCGGATCATGTATCACTTAGATGACTAGAGGGATGTCTATCTAAGTGGGAGTTCTTTAAATAATTTGATTAATTGAACTCATTGTCATGAACATAGTCTAAATTGTCTTTGCAAATTAAGTTGCAGATCAATAGCTCGTGCTTAAGCTCCCTGTTTTAATACGTTCCTAGAGAAAGACTAAGTTGAAAGTTATTGTGAGCAATTGTGCGGACTAGGGCCGTAGTTTGAGGATTGTCCTCACTGCTACACAGAAGACTTCTGTCCTTGATGCACCGCTCGGTGTGCCAACCCCTCTAGCGTCGTCTGTGGATGTTGTGAACATCTGGCAGACACGTTCTGATGACTACTTGATAGTTTAGTGCGTCATCCTTTACGGCTTAGAGTCGGGGCTCCAAAAGCATTTTGAACGCCATGGAACATATGAGATATTCCAAGAGCTGAAATTGGTATTTTAGGCTCATGCCCATGTTGAGAGGTTTGAGACCTCTGACTAGATCTTTGCCTACAAGATGGAGGAGAATAGCTCAGCCAGTGAGCATGTGCTCAGAATGTCTGGGTACTTCAATCGCTTGAATCAAGTGGGAGTTAATCTTCCAGATAAGAGATTGATTGACAAAGTTCTCCAGTCGCTATCACCAAGCTACTAGAACTTCGTGATGAACTATAACATGCAGGGGATGGAGATGATCCCGGAGCAGTTCGCGGTAGGCCGCGGAAGTAGAAATGAAGAAGGAGCATCAAGTGTTGATGGTTAACAAGACCACTAGTTTCAAAGAAGGGAAAGGGCAAGTAGGGAAACTTCATGAATGGCAAGCCAGTTGCCGCTCCAATGAAGAAATCCAAGAACCCAAACCCGAGACGAAGTGCTTCTATTAGGGAAACTGTCACTGGTAGCGGAACTGCCTCAAATACTTGGTAGATAAGAAGGCTGGCAACTTCAACAAAAGTATATTTGATATATGTGTTATTGATGTGTACCTTACTAGTACTCCTAGTAGCACATGGGTATTAGATACCGGTTCAGTTGCTAAGATTGGTAACTCGAAACAAAAGCTACGGAATAAACGGAGACTAGCTAGGGGCGAGGTGACGATGCGTGTTGGAAGTGTTTCCAAGGTTGATGTGATCACCATCGCACGCTCCCTCTACCTTCGAGATTAGTGTTGAACCTAGATAAATGTTGTTTGCCTTGGTGTCTGCGTTGAGCATGAACATGATTAGATCATGTTTATTGCAATGCGGTTATCCATTTAAGTCAGAGAATAATGGTTATTCTGTTTACATGAATAACACCTTCTATGGTCATGCACCCCATGTGAATGGTTTATTGAATCTCGATCGTGGTGATACACATGTTCATAACATTGATGCCAAAAGATGTAGAGTTGATAATGATAGTACCACTTTTGTGGCACTGCCGCTTAAGGTCATATTGGTGTAAAGCGCATTAAGAACCTCCATGCCGATGGAGTTTTGGAGTCACTTGATTTTGAATCACTTGACACATGCGAGCCATGCCTCATTGGCAAGATGACTAAAACCCCGTTTTCTGGAACAATGGAACGGGCAAGTGACTTGTTGGAAATCATACATGCTGATGTGTGCGATCCGATGAGTGTTGACGCGTGCGGTGGATATCGTTATTTTCTCACCTTCACCAATGAATTGAGTAGATATGGGTATATTTACTTAATGAAGCATAAGTCTGAAACGTTTGAAAAGTTCAAGAAATTTCAGAGTGAAGTTGAGAATCATCATAACAAGAAGATCAAGTTCCTGCGATCTGATCAAGGGAAAAGTATCTGAGTTGTGAGTTTGGCAATCACTAAAGACAAGGTGGAATCGTTTCACAGTTGACGCCACCTGGAACACCATAGCGTAATGGTGTGTCCGAGCGTCGTAGTCGCACCCTATTGGTTATGGTGCGATCTATGATATCTCGTACCGATCTACCGCTATCGTTTTGGGGTTATGCATTAGAGACAGCTACATTCACTTTAAATAGGGCACCATCTAAGTCCGTGGAGACGACACCGTATGAACTATGGTTTGGTAAGAAACCTAAGTTGTTGTTTCTTATTTGGGGCTACGATGCTTATGTCGATAGGCTTCGGCCAGAAAAGCTCGAACCCAAAGCGGAAAATTGTGTCTTCATAGAATACCCAAACAAGACGATTGGGTATACCTTCTATCTCAGATCTGAGGGCAAAATTGTTTGTCGCTATGAACAGGTCCTTTGTCAAGAAAGAGTTTCTCTCGAAAGAATTGAGTGGGAGGAAGATAGAACTTGATGAGGTTGTTGAACCTTCACTTCAATCAGAGAGTAGCGCAGCACAGAAAGATGTTTCTGTGGCACTTGCCTCAGTTGAAGAGAAAGCTAATGATGATGATCATGGAGCTTCAGATCAAGTTACTATCAAACCTCGTAGGTCGACAAGGGTGTATACAACTTCTGAGTGGTCACCCTGTCTTAAAGGTCATGTTGTTGGACAATGATGAACCTATGAGCTATGGAGAAGCGATGGTGGGCCCAGATTCCAACAAATGGCTAGGAGCCATGAAATCCGAGATAGGATCCATGTATGAGAACAAAGTATGGACTTTGGTGGACTTGCCCAATGATCGGCAAGCCATTAAGAATAAATGGATCTTTAAGAAGAAGACAGACGCTGATGGTAATGTCACCATTTATGAAGCTCGACTTGTCTCAAAGAAGTTTCCGACAAGTTCAAGAGTTGACTGTGATGAGACTCTCTCAATCATAGTGATGCTAAAGTCTGTTAGAATTATGTTAGCAGTTGCTGAATTTTCATTTACGAAATCTGGCAGATGGATGTCAAAACAAAAGTTTCCTTGACGGTTTCCGTGAGGAAAGGCTGTATGTGATACAACCAGGCTGTATGTGATACAACCAGAAAGTTTTGTCGATCCTAAGGATGCTAAAAGGTATGCAAGCTCCAGCTATCCCTCTATGGACTGGAGCAAGCATCTCGGAGTTGGAACATACGCTTTGATGAGGTGATCAAAGTTTTTGGGTTTTGTACAAAGTTTGCAAGAAACTTGTATTTACAAGAAAGTGAGTGGGAGCACTACAACATTTCTGATAAGTATATGTGGATGACATATTGTTGATCGGAAATGATGTAGAATTTCTGGAAAACAAAAAGGGTTGTTTGAATGGAGTTTTTCAAAGGAAGACCTTGGTAAAACTGCTTACATATTGGGTATCAAGATCTATAGAGATAGATCAAGACGCCTGATAAGACTTTCACAGAACACATACCTTGACATGATCTTGAAGGAGTTCAAGATGGATCAGTCAAACAAGGAGTTCTTGCCTGAGTTGTAAGGTGTGAAGTTAAGACTTAAAGCTCGACCACGGCAGAAGAAAGAGAAAGGACGAAGGTCATCCCCTATGCCTTAGCCATAGGCTCTATACGATATGCCATGATGTGTACCGCGGTGTGCCTTGCCACGTGTCTGGCAAGGGGGTATAAGAATGATCCAGGAGTGGATCATTGGACAGCGGTCAAAATTTTCCTTGGGAATAAGGAAATGTTTTCTCGATTGTGGAGGTGATGAAGAATTCGGCGTAAAGGGTTATGTCGATGCAAGCTTTAACACCAAGCCGGATGACTCTGATTAGCAAACCGGATACGTATAATGGAGCAACCATTTGGAATAGCTCCAAGTGGAGCATAGTAGCAACATCTACAATATGAAATAGAGATTTGCGAAGTACACACGGATCTGAATGCTGCAGACCCATTGACTAAAACCTCTCCCTAGAGCAAAACATGATCAACACCAGAACTCTATGGGTGTTCGATTCATCACAATGTAACTAGATTATTGACTCTAGTGCAAGTGGGAGACTGTTGGAAATATGCCCTAGAGGCAATAATAAAATGGTTATTATTATATTTCCTTGTTCATGATAATTGTCTATTGTTCATGCTATAATTGTGTTATCCGGAAATCGTAATACATGTGTGAATACATAGACCACAACATGTCCCTAGTGAGCCTCTAGTTGACTAGCTCGTTGATCAACAGATAGTCATGGTTTCCTGACTATGGACATTGGATGTCATTGATAACGGGATCACATCATTAGGAGAATGATGTGATGGACAAGACCCAATCCTAAGCATAGCACAAGATCGTGTAGTTCGTTTGCTAGAGCTTTTCCAAATGTCAAGTATCATTTCCTTAGACCATGAGATTGTGCAACTCCCGGATACCATAGGAATGCTTTGGGTGTGCCAAACGTCACAACGTAACTGGGTGGCTATAAAGGTGCACTACGGGTATCTCCGAAAGTGTCTGTTGGGTTGGCACGAATCGAGACTGGGATTTGTCACTCCGTATGACGGAGAGGTATCTCTGGGCCCACTCGGTAATGCATCATCATAATGAGCTCAATGTGACCAAGTGTTTGGTCACGGGATCATGCATTACGGTACGAGTAAAGTGACTTGCCGGTAATGAGATTGAACAAGGTATTGGGATACCGACGATCGAATCTCGGGCAAGTAACGTACCGATTGACAAAGGGAATTGTATACGGGATTGATTGAATCCTCGACATCGTGGTTCATCCGATGAGATCATCGTGGAACATGTGGGAGCCAACATGGGTATCCAGATCCCGCTGTTGGTTATTGACCGGAGAGTCGTCTCGGTCATGTCTGCATGTCTCCCGAACCCGTAGGGTCTACACACTTAAGGTTCGCTGACGCTAGAGTTGTAGAGATATTAGTATGCGGTTAACCGAAAGTTGTTCGGAGTCCCGAATGAGATCCCGGACGTCACGAGGAGTTCTGGAATGGTCCGGAGGTAAAGATTTATATATGGGAAGTCCTATTTTGGCCACCGGAAAATGTTCGGGATTTTTCGGTATTGTACCGGAAAGGTTCTAGAAGGTTCTGAAGTGGGGCCCACCTGCATGGGGGGACCCACATGAACGTGGGTAGTGGGGGCAAGGACCCACACCCCTGGTCAAGGTGCACCAAGATCCCACCTTAGAAGGAATAAGATCATATCCCGAAGGTATAAGATCAAGATCCCTAAAAAAAGGGGATAACAATCGGTGGGGAAGGGAAATGATGGGATTTCTTTTCCCCACCTTTGCCAACGCCCCAATGGACTTGGAGGGCAAGAAACCAGCCCCCTCCACCCCTATATATAGTGGGGAGGCGCATGGGAGCAGCACCCGAAGCCCTGGCGCCTCCCTCCCTCCCGTGACACCTCATCCTCCCCGGTTGCGCTTGGCGAAGCCCTGCCGGGATCCCGCTACTTCCACCACCACGCCGTCGTGCTGCTGGATCTCCATCAACTTCTCCTCCCCCCTTGCTGGATCAAGAAGGAGGAGACGTCCCCGCTCCGTACGTGTGTTGAACGCGGAGGTGCCGTCCGTTCGGCGCTAGGATCATCGGTGATTTGGATCACGACGAGTACGACTCCATCAACCCCGTTCTCTTGAACGCTTCCGCGCGCGATCTACAAGGGTATGTAGATGCACTCCCCTCTCTCTCGTTGCTAGATGACTCCATAGATTGATCTTGGTGATACATAGAAAATTTTAAATTTCTGCTACGATCCCCAGCATTTAGTTCTACTGTTTAAGATATGTTCCTAGAGAAAATTTAGTTGAAAGTTGATAGTAGCAATTATGCGGACTGGGTCCGTAAACTGAGGATTGTCCTCATTGCTGCACAGAAGGCTTATGTCCTTAATGCACCGCTCGGTGTGCTGAACCTCGAGCGTCGTCTGTAGATGTTACGAAACATCTGACATACACGTTTTGATGACTACGTGATAGTTCAGTGTGTGATGCTAACGGTTTAAAATTGTGGCGACAAGACGGTTTTGAAAAGTCGCAGAACATATGAGATGTTCCAAAGACTGAAATTGGGATTTCAGACTAATGCCCACGTCAAGAGGTATGAGACCTCTGACAAGTTTCTTAAGCCTGCAAACTAAGGGAGAAAAGCTCAATCGTTGAGCATGTGCTCAGATTGTCTGAGTACTACAATCACTTGAATCGAATGGGAGTTAATCTTCCAGATGAGATAGTGATGGTTCTCCATAGTCACTGCCACCAAGCTATTAGAGCTTCGTGATGAACTATAACATATCAGGGGTAGACATGATGATCCTTGAGCAACTCGCGATGTTTGACACCGCGAAAGTAGAAATCAAGAAGGAGCATCAATTGTTGATGGTTAGTAAAACCACTCGTTTCTAGAAGGGCAAGGGCAAAAGGGATACTTCATGAAACAGCAAATCATTTGCTGCTCTAGTGAAGAATCCCAAGGTTGAACCCAAACCCGAGACTAAGTGCTTCTGTAATGAGGGGAACGGTCACTGAAGCATAACTATCCTAGATACTTGGTAGATGAGAAGGCAGGCAAGGTCGACAGAAGTATATTGGATATACATTATATGAATGTGTACTTTACTAGTACTCCTAGCAGCACCAGGGTATTAGATACCGGCTCGGTTGCTAAGTGTTAGTAACTCGAAATAAAAGCTGCGGAATAAACGGAGACTAGCTAAAGGTGAGATGACGATATGTGTTGGAAGTGTTTCCAAGGTTGATGTGATCAAGCATCGCATGCTCCCTCTACCATCGAGATTGGTGTTAAACCTAAATAATTGTTATTTGGTGTTTGCGTTGAGCATAAACATGATTGGATTATGTTTATCGCAATACGGTTATTCATTTAAGGAGAATAATGGTTACTCTGTTTATTTGAATAATACCTTCAATGGTCTTGCACCTAAAATGAATCTCGATCGCAGTGATACACATGTTCGTGCCAAAAGATATAAAATAGTAATGATAGTACCACATACTTGTGGCACTGCCATTTGAGTCATATTGGTATAGAACGCATGAAGAAGCTCCATGTAGATGGATCTTTGGACTCACTCGTTTTTGAAAAGATTGAGACATGCGAACCATGTCTATTGGTATATATGCATGAAGAAACTCCATGCAGATGGATCGTTTGGACTCACTTGATTTTGAATCACTTGAGACATGCAAATCATACCACATGGGCAAGATGACTGAAAGGCCTCATTTTCAGTAAGATGGAACAAGAGAGCAACTTGTTGGAAGTAATACATTTGATGTGTGCAGTCCAATGTGTGCTGAGGCACGCAGTGGATATCGATATGTTCTTACTTCACAGATGATTTGAGTAGATGCTGAGAATATTTACTTGATGAAACACAAGTCTGAATTACTGAAAGGTTCAAGTAATTTCAGAGTGAAGTTGAAGATCGTCGTGACAAGAGGATAAAATGTCTATGATATGATCATAGAGATATCTGACTTACGAGTTTGGCACACAATTAAGACATTGTGGAAAGTGTTTCACAATTAATACCGCCTGGAACAACACAATGTGATGGTGTGTCCGAACATCATAACTGCACCCTATTGGATATGGTGCATACCATGATGTCTCTTTACCACTATCGTTTATGGGTTAGGCATTAGAGACAACCGCATTCACTTTAAATAGGGCACCACGCAATTCCGTTGAGACGACACCGTTTAGAGAAACCTAAGTTGTCGTTTCTTAAAAGTTTGGGGCTGCGATGCTTATGTGAAAAAGTTTCAGGCTGATAAGCTCGAACCCAAAGCGGATAAATGCATCTTCATAGAATACCCAAAACAGTTGGGTATACCTCCTGTTTCAGATCTGGAAGTAAACAGGTCCTATCTCGAGAAAAGTTTCTCTCGAAAGAATTGAGTGGGAGGATGGTGGAGACTTGATGAGGTTATTGAACCATAACTTCAACTAGTATGTAGCAGGGCACAGGAAGTTGTTCCTGTGGCACCTACACCAATTGAAGTGGAAGCTTATGATAGTGATCATGAAACTTCAGATCAACTCACTACCAAACCTCGTAGGTCGATAAGGATGCGTACTACTTCAGAGTGGTACGTAATCCTGTCTTGGAAGTCATGTTGCTAGACAACAATGAACCTACGAGCTATGAAGAAACGATGGTGGGCCCGGATTCCGACGAATGGCTCGAGGCCATGAAATCCGAGAGAGGATCCATGTATAAAAGCAAAGTATAGACTTTGGAAGAAATACTTGATGGTCGTAAGGCTGTTGGGTGCAGATGGATTTTAAAAGGAAGACAAACAATGATGGTAAGTGTCACCATTAAGAAAGCTCGGCTTGTCGTTAAGATGTTTTCCGACAAGTTCAAGGAGTTTACTACGATGAGACTTTCTCACTCGTAGGGATGCTAAGAGTCTGTTGGAATTGTATTAGCAGTTACTGCATTATTTATGAAATCTTGCAGATAGGATATCAAAACATTGTTTCCTCGACGATTTTCTTGAGGAAAGGTTGTATGTGATACAACCAGAAGGTTTTTGTCAATCCTGAAAGATGCTAACAAGTATGCAAAGCTCCAGCAATCCTTCTAAGGACTGGAGTAAGCATCTCGGAGTTGGAATGTACGCTTTGATGAGATGATCAAAGATTTTGGGTTTATACAAAGTTTATGAGAAACTTGTATTTCCAAAGAAGTGAGTGGGAGCACTATAGAATTTCTGATGAGTATATGTTGTTGACATATTGTTGATCAGAGATGATGTAGAATTTCTCGAAAGCATACAGGGTTATTTGAAAAGTGTTTTTTTAATGGAAAACCTGGATTAAGCTACTTGAACATTGAGCATCAAGATCTATAAGGATAGATCAAAAACGCTTAATAGTACTTTCAAATGAATACATACCGTGACAAGTTTTTGAAGGAGTTCAAAATAGATCAGCAAAGAAGGAGTTCTTGGCTGTGTTACAAGGTGTGAGTATTGAGTAAGACTCAAGACCTGACCACAGCAGAAGAGAGAGAAAGGACGAAGGTCGTCCCCTATGCTTTAGACGTAGGCTCTACAGTATGCTATGCTGTGTACCGCACATGAAGTGTGCCTTGCCATGAGTTAGTCAAGGGGTACAATAGTGATCCGGGAATGGATCACATGACAGCGGTCGAACTTATCCTTAGTATCTAGTGGACTAAGGAATTTTCTCGATTATGGAGGTGAAAAGGAGTTCGTCGTAAAGGGTTACGTCGATGCAAACTTTGACACTAATCCGGATGACTCTGAGTAGTAAACCGGATTCGTATAGTAGAGCAGTTATTTAAAATAGCTCCAAGTAGCGCGTGGTAGCTGCATCTACAAGATGACATAGATATTCGTAAAGCACACACGGATCTGAAGGGTTCAGACCCGTTGACTAATAACCTCTCTCACAAGCGAGATATGAACAAACCCCATGGGTGTTGGATTCATTACATTCACATGGTGATGTGAACTAGATTATTGACTCTAGTAAACTCTTGGGTATTAATCACATGGCGATGTCAACTAGATTATTGACTCTAGTGCAAGTGGGAGACTGTTAGAAATATGCCCTAAAGGCAATAATAAATTGGTTATTATTATATTTTCTTGTTCATGATAATCGTTTATTATCCATGCTAAAATTGTATTGATAGGAAACTCAGATACATGTGTGGATACATAGACAACACCATGTCCCTAGTAAGCCTCTAGTTGACTAGCTCGTTGATCAATAGATGGTTACGGTTTCCTGACCATGGACATTGGATGTCGTTGATAACGGGATCACATCATTAGGAGAATGATGTGATGGACAAGACCCAATCCTAAGCCTAGCACAAGATCGTGTAGTTCGTTTGCTAAGAGCTTTTCTAATGTCAAGTATCATTTCCTTAGACCATGAGATTGTGCAACTCCCGGATACCATAGGAATGCTTTGGGTGTACCAAACGTCACAACGTAACTGGGTGGCTATAAAGGTGCACTACAGGTATCTCCGAAAGTGTCTGTTGGGTTGGCACGAATCGAGACTAGGATTTGTCACTCCGTGTAAACGAAGAGGTATCTCTGGGCCCACTCGGTAGGACATCATCATAATGTGCACAATGTGACCAAGGAGTTGATCACGGGATGATGTGTTACGGAACGAGTAAAGAGACTTGCCGGTAACGAGATTGAACAAGGTATCGGGATACCGACGATCGAATCTCGGGCAAGTACTATACCGGTAGACAAAGGGAATTGTATACGGGATTGATTGAATCCTTGACATCGTGGTTCATCCGATGAGATCATCGTGGAACATGTGGGAGCCAACATGGGTATCCAGATCCCACTGTTGGTTATTGACCGGAGAACGTCTCGGTCATGTCTGCATGGTTCCCGAACCCGTAGGGTCTACACACTTAAGGTTCGATGACGCTAGGGTTATAGGGAATAGATATACGTGGTTACCGAATGTTGTTCGGAGTCCCGGATGAGATCCCGGACGTCACGAGGAGTTCTGGAATGGCCCGGAGGTAAAGATTTATATATGGGAAGTCTGTTTTGGTCACCGGAAAAGTTTCGGGTGCTATCGGTAACGTACCGGGACCACCGGGAGGGTCCCGGGGGTCCACCAGGTGGGGCCACCGGCCCCAGAGGGCTGCGTGGGGCAAGTGTGGGAGGGGACCAGCCCCAGGTGAGCTGGTGCGCCCCCCCCCCCCACCAGGGCCCAAGGCGAAGAGAGAAGGGAAAAGGGGAAACCCTAGGCTCAGATGGGCCTAAGGCCCACCTAGTGGTGCGCCCCCTTCTCTCCCCCCTTGGCCGCCCCTCCAAGTCCCATCTAGGGCTGGCCGCCACCCCTAGAGGTGGAAACCTAGGTGGGGGCGCAGCCCCTCCCTTTCCCCTATATATAGTGGGGGTTTGGGGCTGCCATAGACACGAGAACATCTCCCTCATGGCGCAGCCCTACCCTTCTCCCTCCTCGTCTCTTGCGGTACTTGGCGAAGCCCTGCTGGAGTGCCACGCTCCTCCACCACCACCATGCCGTTGTGCTGCTGCTGGACGGAGTCTTCCCCAACCTCTCCCTCTCTCCTTGCTGGATCAAGGCGTGGGAGACGTCACCGGGCTGCACGTGTGTTGAACGCGGAGGCGCCGTGGTTCGGCGCTTAGATCGGAATCAACCGCGATCTGAATCGCTACTAGTACGACTCCTTCATCTGCGTTCTTGCAACGCTTCCGCATCGCGATCTTTAAGGGTATGAAGATGCACTCCCCTCTCTCTCGTTGCTAGTTAATCCATAGATTGATCTTGGTGATGCGTAGAAAATTTTGAATTTCTGCTACGTTCCCCAACAATATCATTACCCAGCCCATCATTAATAGTAATAGGAGGAGTGTTAGTTTCAACCCTCTTATCATGTAACAAGTTTCTAGATACTTCTAATTCACGCAAAATATCTATCGTGTCAAAGCTATCATCAGGAATATGCACCCCCATCATAGCAGCCCGAGCAACAATAGCACTATCATCCAACACAGAGAATTGATTATTGAAGTGGGATATTTTTTCACCTTCAGCATCGCGCTTCTTCAGTCTGTTGGTGGCCGTCTCCTCCACACGCTCCAGTTTCTGAAACTGTCTGCGTGAAGCCCGCCCTTCAGGAGCCATATTTTCATGCATTGGCGATCCAGAAGGCGATTCAACAGTGTAAACACTGTGACTATCCCCCCCCCCCCTTCAGTGGACCCTTCATCAAGAGGCACAATATGAGGCAGAGATGGCCACACCACATAATCTGACAAGGGAGGAAATTTTTCTCCATAAGAGTCATCAACATATTGCATAAACATAGGAGATGGAGGAATAGGAGTTTGGATAATATCCCAAGCACCTTTTTTCATATTGCCAGCAACATTAGGAGACCATTCCATCTCATCCCCTGATATCTCATCAGTTTTTTCCTCATAAGATTTTTCAGCTGGTGATTCAGGATAAGACATTTTCTCAGCTGCATATTCTCTGGCCATAGATTCGAGCAAAAGCTCAGTATGATTTCCCTCATCGCTTTCCCCCTCCTCCTCACTTTCAGCTACTGCAGATAATCTTTGTGACCCTATCATAATTTTGAGAAGAGAAATTTCCCATCACAGATGCACTGGTTTCCCCTTGCCCATCAGAAGAAGCAGGATATGAAATCATCCTGGCTTTCTTTGGGAAAGAGGGTAATGCACTGCTGTCCACGGTGACAGAGGCCTGATTTTTCTCTCCTCCAGCCATCAAAATTTTTTCAACCTCATAATAAAAGTCATAGAATTGTTCCCCCAACATGCCCTCAGCAGTGGGGGGATTTTTTTCAACTCTCTACATCCAAGAAGAATTCTAACGTACTCAGGTTTATGCAGAGTAGATTCATCCACCTTAAGAGTGATACCTACTAACCCTCCTGCATATGCAACATGTTTAGAACATCTTTTCTCTAAAGGAATATTACTAACTCTAACCCATGCTTTTTCCATTTCCCCTTTAGCACCAACAGAAGCTGACCAGGGCTTTAAGTTGACCACAGCAGCCCCATCTTTCACAGGTAGGTGTTTCCCATAGCAACAGGCCCTCTCCACCTCACTAGCATTAGGAAATTTCATCACAAATTAATTATGACCAATGGGACGAGTTGTACAGCTCCATTTTTTTACCAGGCTTATGAGCAAAGAAGCCATTAAACTCATATTCAATTTCTTTAGCTGTGGCACTCCCCTCCACAATAGAAATCACTACATTGTTCGTTTTCTCATTCTTCTTAGCAACACACAAATCAGGGATATAGAAAAAGCGCTGCCCAGGGGATTGGAAACCACACAACAAAGGTACGCATTCCCACGGCCTCAGAGTCTGACACAACTGCGCCATATGCCCAAGCTTATTGCATTTCTCACAACGAACAGTAGGGCAGCAAGGAGCAAAGTGACCTGGGAGGTTGCAGTTGAGGCAGAGCTTGTCGTTGACCTTGGCAGTTGGATCTGGAGCATCCACCGCTGCCGATGAAGCCGTCTGAGCCGTCGACGTCGTCGTATTCGCCCGCGCCTTGGCGTCTCCACCCATCGCCTTTGCCGCAGCCTCCCATCGATCTTCAGTACCTCCGCCAGATCTGGCCCCTCCAGATGGTGGTGACGGCGGATCTGCGCATTGTCACACCATCTGGCGAGAGGGATTCGCCTGCGCCGTCTTGCGTCCCCCGCCGAATCCACCGCGCGTCGAGGAGTCGCGCCATCCGCCAGATCTGCCTCCCCCACGCTCCCCCATCGATGCGGATGAAGCACCGCGCCCGCGCGCGCGAGCACCCGCCACCTAAGCGAACGAACGCTCGTCGCCGCCCACCTTGCCACGCCACCACCCGAAGGAATCTCGCGAGGGGGGAGAAGAGGAATGGCAAACCCTAGTTTTCTCCCATAGGTGCCAGAAGAGCAGAGCGAGATGAGAGTCGCGGCTCTCAATAATGGAGGTAGGTGGGAGGGATATGATGCGTCTGCTCCCTCTCCGCGCCCCGCGGTCTCCTCCTGGTCAGATCTGGGCCCGCTGTGGCGGTGAGACCGCCATGGATCCACCTCTCTCGTGCTGTCAGATGTACCACATCCGACCGCTGCATGGCACCTCCCCTCCCCCACCGGCATGCATGTCCCCACCTCCCGCGTCTCCGTGCATGGCGCACTGTCAACCCTAGCCCGGTGACACGGGAAGGAAATGATCTGATCCGGCTCGATGCACTCCCCCTCGTGTAGATATCGCGCATCCACCGTCACGCCATGCGTGTCAACCAGGACCATACGAAGCGCGCCGTGCCAGAGGACGATCTCGCCGGCGGCGGCTGTGAGGACGCGTGCCGTGACGAGGTCGGCGACGTACGTGACGCGCCAGCGTGTCTCACGAGTCTCGCGTTCCATCTCGTTCAGACAGGAATCTCTCCGGAACATCCAACTGACTGACGTCATCTTTCACACATTACTTTCCTGCAGCAATGGAGGCGTCTTTGGCCCAGCAAGACGCAGGATCTCTTGAGCACCATCATCAGCGAGTGCCGTCATCGCCTTCTGATTATTAGGAGTAGATCTTAATTACTGGGATGCTATGTCGCTCAGATTCTGTAATCCCCTGATGTCTGTTTAACCTCAATGTATCCTGATCTTGGAGTGAGTTAGTATTTTTCTCTGTTAGGAAGTCTTGCACTCCGTTTTCTTCACTGTGATTATTCAGTTGTTATTTCCTCAAATCACGGGATACAGAACCGCCACTCTGAATCCTGCCTCCCCCACACAAGAGGCAACCGCGCGGCCAGCCGCTGCCCAACATGGCCCGGTGAAAAATGAAACACATTTTCAAAGTGCATGCTATCTCCGCCGTGACACGAACGGCGACCTCACGACTCGCGACAGCTTTCGGGTGGAATACTACAGAGTACCTGATGCAACCACTAAGTAGTTCCTAGCTGAAGATCCTGTGGCATTTTGGATCTAGTAAAATATTCTAGACTATTTTCATCGACAACAATAAGATGCCTTTGATAGTTTCATCACCCTTGACAGGACGTGGTGTTTCGGAGCTCAATCTCAAATGAGCTCGGGTGAACAGTAAAACCCGAAAAAACTAAAATAAAATCAAAAAATTCTGATTTTTTTATGACAAACATTGACGGCGCTCACAAAATTTCATATGAAATGGCATTCGTGGAAGTCATGGCAAAAATATAAACGATGCTCCAAAAGTGTTTTTTTTTACATTTTGGAGTGCTGATTTTGTGTTTTTTCTCACGACTTCCATGAATTTTATGATGAAACTTTGCAAGCACTCAAAACATCTGTCAACGTTCGCCACAAAACAAATTTTTTTGACTTTTCTAATATTTTTGGATTACTGTTCATCACGAACTCAAAATGAGCTCGCGAGCAGAAGATGACTTTCGCCCTCAATGCTGCTTTACTACATTCTTTGGTAGCAATAATAAGTATGTCTTATATGTAAGTATTTATATGGTGTGTGTATCCAGGTTGTAATATTCACTCCCTCTGTCCCATAGCTTGAAAAACGATTTATAGAAAAAACAACTTTTTTTTTCACCAAGAATGTTAGAAGCAACACTGTCGTTTTGTTCACTCCAGCAAAGAAAAGGTTCCGAAACTTCCCCCTCCTCCCTCCAAAGGGGGCCATTGTCCCCTACTCTAGAAAAACTACCCCTAATTATAGGTTTGAATATCAATTATTTATTAGAGTTCATGCATAAGCATCAGGGCTCTTCGCGTTTTCGCTCCCCTTGGCGGCAGTACTGTGCAAGCTAGCACACTACATCTACATGCTGGTCCAAGGCGCACCGCCACCACCCTTGTTGTCGATGGCACCACCGCGCTCGTCCACCTCGTCGCCGCCACCACGGTTGGCATTGAGGACATTTGTTGCCGGCAACGCCAGCGTCAAGAATCTTAGCACGGCATCTTGGAGCCTTGCCTTCGGGCTTGTTCATGCACTCTTAGAGCGAGCAGCCGGTACCCCTCCTCCATCGGGAAGCCGCCAGAGCTCCCCCGACGACGGCGAGGAGGGCACCGTGATGGTGCACCTCCCCGTTCGCTGCAGCCGGCACCGTGATGGGCCGATCTAGTGACGTGGGCGTCGAGCGCGGCATCGACACGACAGGCGCAGTGCTCCTCGCCGAGCAGACTCGGCGAGAGGATGGTACCAGGTCTTCAATCTCCTTGTTCTTTCGGTGGTTTCTGCTTCCGGTTCCTCTGTTCGTCATGGGTAGTTCTTCGTGGAGTAGTAGTTTTCGAGCTCATGAAACCCCCCCTTTCTGTACTAGGTAATTTGGAAGTTTTTAGCATAGGGGTCTGTTTAGGGCGCATCTATGCCTCATCTACTCATGTACAAAATTGTGGGCTCGTTTCGTTTTCTTTCTCAGTCCTTTGTTATTGTTTGGGAGCACCTATAGCGGAAAAAAAGTTGACTGACGCAAACTGTTATTGTTTTGGTTTCCACTGATTAGGCCTACTGGACGGAGGTAGAACTAGGCTAAATCTTACAATGTTTGTACGTGTTCATATGCCATTTCTTTTTATAGAGAATAAATAGTGAAAATGTAGTGTAATGTAAAATTAAAATAAACATGTTCATGAATTGAAAATCATTAACTCCTTTATTTTTTATTACATATATATACTTGTCATTTTGATGGTAAAAAAACTAAAACAATTGTTTAGGATAGAAAAACCACTGTTTTAGTATTATTACACCTTCTTTATTTGTAATCGCATTTACATTTATGAAGACATGTCTTGCCCGTGCATGTTTAATAGTAGGTTGAATAAAGGCTCTCATAATTTCCTAAAAAAAGATGAGACGTGCATGCACCTGCGTGCCCTGCACGATCTCCTCCCTCGCTACTTCTCTGTATGGAGGAACGATCCCTCAGCCTACTGCGCGCCCACTAATCATGGTCATGTACTCATGTATACATGGATTCTTACCCCACAAAAATCTGTATACATGGATTCACGTTAAATTTCTGTCCACGTACGGTACGTGAGGCGTGGCCCACACTGCCATGAATCGTGCTCATCAGCTCCTAGTAATGTTAAAGATACATAGAGTTACACGGGATTTACAAGCTGGTGAGTTTTGATTAGAACGAAAGAGTTTCTTTCTAACTAACTAACCTCTCTTCCCTGATTTTCAAGAGGGTGGGCCTCTCCTCTCCCTTAGTCTCCAATCAAAACTCATCAATTTTTAAATTCTGTGCAACTCTATGTATCTCTAGCATTACTTCGTCAGCTCACCTCGCTCCTCCCGTCGACCATCCGCTATATACATGCTTGCATAATACTTTTTGCCTCCTCTCCTTCCTCCTCTCACCCGCTAAGTACGAGTTCTCTCCCGCCCTCCGTCCACCACCGACTGCTGAAAAAATCAGCTCTTCTCCTCTGCATGCATGGTCTCTTTCAGTGGCAAAGCTTCATTGGGCCAAAGGGGGCCATTGTCCCCTACTCCAGAAAACTACCCCTAATTATTAGGTTTGAATATCAATTATTTCTTAGAGTTCATGCATAATTGGCGCGCTCGTCCTCCTTGTTGTCGTTGCCACAGTTGGCGTTGAGGACATTCGTCGCCGACAACGCAAACGTCGAGAATCTTAGCACGGCGTGTTGGAGCCCTGCCTTCGGGCTTGTCCATGCGCTCCCGGAGCGAGCAGCCGGTGGCCCTCCTCCGCCGGAGCTCCCCTGGTGACGTGGGGGAGGGCACCGAGATAGTGCACCTCCCCGTTCGCTGCAGCCGGCACCGCGATAGTGCACCTCCCCGTTCGCTGCAGCCGGCACCGCGATGGGCCGATCGAGTGACGTGGGCGTCGAGCGCGGCATCGACGCGGCGGGCACAACGCTCCTTGCCGAGCAGACTCGGCGAGAGGATGGTACCAGGTCTTCGATCTCCTTGTTCTTTCGGTGGTTTCTGCTTCCGGTTCCTCTGTTCATCAAGGGTAGTTCTTCATGGAGTATTAGTTTTCGAGCTCATGAAAGCCCCTCTGCCTGTACTAGGTAATTTGGAAGTTTCTAGCATATGGGTCTGTTTAGGACGCATCTATGCCATATCTACTCATGTACTCCCTCCATAAAGAAATATATAAGAGCATTTAGATCATTATTTTAATAATCTAAACACTCTTATATTTCTTTACAGAGTACAAGATTGTGGGCTCGTTTCGTTTTCTTTCTCTCAGTCCTTTGTTATTGTTTGGGAGCACCTATAGCTCAGCGGAAAAAAAATTGACTGACGCAAATTTTCATTGTTTTGGTTTCCACTGATTAGCCCTACTGGTTGTATTTTGGTTATCCAGTTGCTGCTGTGTAGTGAGAAGCGAAATAAAAATCTTGTGTTCTGCCGCAACAGAGTAAAAACAAAAAGTATATCAGGGCGGCTTGTTCCCAGCAGGGCTCCGTCAATGCATTGAGCACTGTTGCTCTGTATGATTAAAGATAAATCTTATTCCTATTTTAGTTGCAAGAAAAAGGAGCAGACATGGTACGAGCTCTAGGACAAGTATACAAATTAACGTGACATGCTTGGTTACTTTGTCAACATTCCAGCCCACCAGGGTTCAAGTCCTGGTGTTCGCATTTATTCCTGGATTTATTTCAGAATTTCCGGCGATGCGCATTCAGTGGGAGGAGACGTTCCTGTCGATGACGAGGTGCCTACGATGACTTCGTAAATTTCAAGATGATATGCAGGCTATGTCTTTCGGAGGTGCTCATAGGGGCATGGTGTGCGTGTGTGCGTTCATATATAGAGGGTGAGTGTATGCGCGTGTACTGTGTTCAAAAAAACATTCCAGTGTATAAAAAAGAAAAATGGAGGAAATGGAACATGACTAAGGTGGTGTTTGGTTCTCTAGTCCTAGGACTTTTTCTAGTCCCTAGGACTTTTTGAAGAAGACTCTCAAGGAGGTGCTTCTAAAGACTTTTAGCAAAAAGTCTCAAAAAAGTCCCTCCTTGTTTGTTTTGCTAGGGACTTTTTTTAGTCCCAATACAAAAAAGTCCCTGGAACCAAACACCCCCTAAAAACCGATGAAAACACATTTAAATGAGATAAAAAAATGTAACTAGTTAGAATGAAAAAACTGAGTTAAGACATGAAAATATGCTTTAAACTGATACATGAACAATGAACTGGCAGAGTGGACGGTAAAATCTTCTAAAAATGTATACCGTTCTTTTTATTCCATTGTACAACGAATTGTCTGAATTTTGTACAGTGTGTACGTGCTTCGTTTGTGCACTGATGCCCTGTGTTTTGTTGAACCTATAGCTTGATGCATGATTGGTCGCTCAAGCTCGCTTGTGTTCCGTTGTTATTCCACTAAGGCTGATCGACGTAGAACTTTTCTTCACACAAAGTTGTTAATTGCCATGCAGCTGGAACATGGCGTGAAAAGGCTCATCTCATTCTCCTTTTGAAATGCTTTGTGTGTTAAAGCACAGGAAAAAAATACATGATGAACATTTTATAAACAATTTCAAAATGTTCATTCGGGTGTTGAAAACAATTTTTAAAATGTTCATGAATTAGAAAAGCATTTTCAACATACGAGACAAAACATTTTATAAAAAAGCGATGAAATTTTTGGAAGTACGTGATGGATTTATTTTAAAATGAAGCAAACATTTTATAAGTCACACGATAGAGAAAAAACCAAAAAGGGAAAAAGTAAAAATATACAATAAAAAGATTCGTTACTGCTGGAAATTTTACAGAAAAGCCCGTGAGTAGAATAACAGATGTGAGCACCTAGGAAAAAGAGCAAAAATGGGGTCTGATTTGGATAAATGTTAAGTTGTTCCAGAAAAAACTGGGATAAATATTAACTGGATTAAAAGCCGTGTGTTGTTGCTAAACTTGTGAAAGGATGAGGACCACTTGATTTGAACACAAAAAAAAAAGACCGTTTGTGTGTCAAGGCCAAATGCATGACAAGGGTGGACTTGGAAAAAAAAAAGACAAAAGGGTCAGGGCCTGTTGTGTGTCGAGTATGAGCTTGCAACTGGTACAAAAGGGTGTAGCCATTTGCGTGTTAGTAATGAACATGGAACTGTGCTAAGGCGGTCGAGGACAAAAGTTCCTTATCAATGGTGAACTTACAACTAGGACAAAAATGGTTGACCCCCAGTTGCGTGTTGATGGTGGACTTGCAAACTGGAGTACCGCCGTCATTGCCCCTCCCTCACCGGAGTCGGGCAAACCTTGTTGTAGTAGACAGTCGGGAATTCATCGTGCTAAGGCCCCATTGGACTAGCGCACCAGAGTAGCAACAACCACCGATGAAGAAACTCGTAGATCAGAAGGATCAAACCTGTAAACATCCAAATGAAGAAGAACTAAGACCGGATCCAAACAGATCAACCAAAGACCAGCACCGACCGAATCCCGCGAGATCCGACGGAGACACACCTCTGCACGTCCTCCGACAATACTAGACGCACCATCGAGGCGGGGATAGAACGTGGGAGACATTATTCCTACTAAGGGGCATCGCCGCCGCCACACAGCCCCAACTAAGACGTTGAACCTAACAAGAACGAGAACGGGGTCCCTCCCGCCGGCAGGGGGCCGAGATGCTCTGCACCTCCATGGCCTCATGGGGCGGACCAGTGACGGCACCAATGGAGGAGAAGGGCTTTTCTTGTGGAGGAGGAAAGAGATGGTACGTCGTTCGATCCATTGTAGCTGTCTATTTAATAAACTAGATGATACCCCGCATGTTGTTGCGAAAATATTTTGCAACATATTTTAATGTGATTCGTTGTATGAAACATGAATATTTGAAGTAATAATATAAAAAGCTAAAATTAAAAATACATATAATTTATTATGTTTGATTACTATATATTTGTAAAAAAATTATTAAATATATATAGCATAATAGAATGAAAATTCTCATATATGTTTGCATGTTGAGATGGGTCTTTTTTCCATGCATGACATGATGAAGTGGGATGCTTGCATGTTGAGAGACATATGATAGTGGGGTGTGCCTTTTCTCATGCATGTTGTGTGATGATGTGGCATGCTTACATGTTAAGAGAAATAGTTAGTGGGGACTAGCTATTTAGATATAGAAGATAAAGGAAGGTCATTTCCAAAAAGAAGTTATGAGCCCTCGTCCACAAAGGTACTAGGTCTTAGTGCAACGCCGAGTCTCCAACGTGTGGATCATCAAATGGACAACACCAGATGTTCATGGACACGTACGAATGTCTCCCCAGATAGATGGGCAGAAGGCAAATCAACCGGAGTCACCTAATAAAAGCGGACATCGTTTTTTCATTTATTTCTGGATTAATTTTACACAGCAAAAGAACACTAAAAACAGCTAAAAATCTTAGTCTACTCCTCCCCTTCGGAGGTGCGGTCGACGGGCCCGCATGGGATGGTTTGGCCCCTTATTGTTAGAGGCCGACACAAATGATGTGTTGTCTACGGAGTCGTGCTACTCAGGCACATCAACGTCCTTCATGTCCAGCCCCTCGAAGAGTCTGTTGCGCTCTGCTTCATTGACGTGGAGCTGCCAACGCTCGTGGCGGATGGTGTAGGTTTTGTGCACGGATGCGAGCACTGCCCGGTTGATGTTGATGATGCCCGTGACCGCCGCAACCATGGCCGCTATGATAGCTTCGGATGCATGTTCCGTCTCCAGTTGCTATTCTGCCAGCCGGTGCTCCTCCAGGAGAGACAAAATGTACCGTTTCTCTGCCTGCAACATCCTGAACACAAACATTGGCAGCTCCACCACGAGCGTGGACGTCCGCTCCTCCTCTTCCGCCAGCACCCGGTTGTAGTGTTGCTCCGCTCGTAGCAGGCCAAACCAGGACACTAGTGGCTCCTCCACTGGCGCAGATGTATGCTCCCCGTCCTCCATGGCGATCTCCAACCATCGCCATGGTGTCACCCTCCTCCTCCTCCATCTCCTATGGAGAGCTCGGAGGTTGGCCCGCATCAATGCAGGCCTGGCGTCGGGTCTCCTTCTCGCGGTGTGAGCTGCTTGTATCACATAGCAAAGGACCGCGCCATGGCAAATAATGTATGAGGATGCGAAGGGGTGAAGGTTGGAAGGCGGCTCAGACAATGGGAAGAGCTCGTAGGATAGGGTTTTAGGGTGTGGTCATCTGACTTTAAATAGCCTGGCGGGCGAGGCGGGCTGAATGCGAGCACTGGACGGAGTACGCTTCTTGGTCACAGCTCTGGTTGAATGTCGGGTAGGCAAACAACCGGTTTTGAGCCATCATTTCCGCTCTAACTGGCATGAATGCGACACACAGAGAGGGTTCTTGAGCGAGCGGGCGCTGCAGGAAAGGGGTTTTGCGTGGGTACAACGCGTCGGAGTCTGATGCGCATGTGGACGCCCAGGATTTCGTCATCGCGTGCCACCATGTTCCAAAAATTCGCATCCATCAATCCTCGACTATTGCCGCCAACCGCGCAACGCCTGCTGCCAACAACAATCAATTGACAACCCACTGTGAAGGTGGGTCACAATGTTTCGGAAAGCATAACTGGCGAACATCAAATAAAACGCAATCCCGAGCGAACACGCCTCATGTCATCGGATCTACTCACACGAATCACGACGCACATGGGGGATTCCACGTCACCGTCTTCACTTCATTCACTGGGGCGGGTGGGTCGCATAAAAAAAACCAGGACCGTAAACCGAAATTTGCGATACTGGCTAAGATTTGCAGGGTCTGCTAGGGATGCTCTTATCCCTTTCCTCTCTCCCACTACACCACACCTTGATCCCGTCCAAACGACGGCAGGGGCCTTGTTGCTCGCGATGGCGGCTCGCTCCGTGGTGGATGAGGCCGCTGTGCTGTCCGATTCCACGTGCAGGGCGGGCACGGCGGAAGAGTGGAGCAGGCGCGAATGGCAGCTGCGCCGATGGGCCATGAATGCAGGCAGAGGCGAAAGGGAATGGTGCTGGCGATGGTTGGCCTACGGGGCCTTGCGGAGCGAGCCGGGGACGAAGACGGTGTGCCGTCTGAGGCCGCACGCAGAGTGGACGTAGCGGCCAGACGGGATAGGAGGAACGGCAGACCGCGGACGCGGGCGATGGCTAAAGGGATTAGCACCAGCACCGGCGGCTTCTCCGCCACCACTACCAGCAGGCATACACATGGCGTAGTGGGAAGGCGGCCTGGCCTCTCCCTATCGACTGCAACAGTTGCAGCTCGTCGAGGTCAACTGCAGCGGCGTGCCCTCCGGCCAGGTAATCCAAAGGAAAAAGACAAAAATTCAGATTTTGCTTTAGTGGCATTGCTACCCCCCTAAGACCTCGGAGCGCCCTAACCCTAGCCAGGTTGACCTGGAGATCTAGCCCTTTGACTTTCACCAGACGGCCTTTGACCAATGGACTTTTCGACCTGGTAAATTCATGAAATTTTGTGTCTGCGCTATGTAAAACTTTCATGAATTTCCCTAGTCAGAGTATGATCAATTCATGAAATTTTTTGTTTCTCAAAACAAAAATGAAAAATCATATTTTGTTTTGGTCCCTACAAATTGGCAGCAAATTTTAATGATTTTTTGCAATGTTCACATAGCAAAAATTATAATCTTTTATTAAGAAATGTTTTCCTGCCCATCAATGCGCATTGTATATATATATTTGTTTTGCCCGCAAACTGGTGTCAATTATTTTATATTTTGCAATGTGACATGACAAAATTTGAATTATTTTTTTGTTTTGTCAAAATCACGGGCTATGAAGATGGGGGTCACATTTTCCTGAAGTGCAAGTTCGTGAAAAAGGTATGGAGAGCCATGGGCTTAGAAGCAGTGAGACTACAACTGATTAGACAAGCTGTTGTGGAGGCTATTTGTTTGATTAAGTCGGAAGTGAAGAAGGTTGTATGTGTCTTGTTGTGGGACTGTGGACAGCTTGTAATAAGATCAATGCCGGGGAGAAAGGAAAAACTACGGAATTATGCTATCTGATCCGGAAGCATCTCTTGGATTTTGCAGGTGTAATTGAACCTCACTCCGCGGCTGGTGTGCCGGTTCAGTTTTGGAAGCGCCCATACGAAAAATTTCGTAAAGATAAATTTTATGCGGCGTTTCACGAGCAACAAGGTGATGGAGCTTATGGTTTTGTGGTGCGAACTGAAACGGGCAACGCCATTGCTGCTGGGGCAGGAAAGCTAAAGTACGTGAAGAATGCGCTTCATGCAGAAGCTTTGGCATGTCTAGCAGCAATTGAAGGTTCTTCAGACATTGGTGTGCATCGGGTGTTAGTGGAATCTGATTCCCAAACACTTGTCCATGCACTTAAGAAAGGGGATGCAGATTTTTCAGCTCTTGGTGTCCTGATCAGGGAGGCTAGGAGTTTATGCATAATGGCCTTCGACGACAGCCATGATTTCATGCACTGTAAACACACTTGTAACACTGTCGCTCACGCTTTAGCGAGACGTGGGTATGGCGCAGCTGAATCCTCACTTGTTTGGGGGGAGGATATGCCAGATTTTGTATTAGACTTGGTAGCCAGCGATATTGCTGAGCCCAATGGTTAGAAATTTGTTTAATGGTACAAAAAATCACGGGATTTTTTGTGTAATATGTAATTGTACAGAAATAATTTCCTTTGGCAAATTTATTTTCATGACCTTGCAATTTTAATTTTTCTTATCCATGGCAAATTGATTTTTGAAGGGAATAGCGAGTGGGATTTGGTCGTTGGGGCCTGCCAGGCAGTTGGGTTCGCTAGTGGGGGTTCTCCCCCATCGATGGAATGTGTGGCTAGGATTCCGTTGATAACTGACGACAGCGTCCCAATATTTTGCTCTTTTCGTCGTGGGCAGTAAAGAAATCACGAGAAGACGACGCGAAAGGATGCCAAAGCGGGGCCGGGACGATGACGAGGAGCAAGGAGGAAGAAGAGCTAAGCCAAAGCCAAAGCGGCGGGAGGCACTCTACCTCGTCCTCGACGACTGGCGCTCCGGATACAGCATACGCAAGGTGAACCTGTTGCCCGGCGGGAACCACCATGAGCAGACCTATTCTTCCCCTCGCCCTTTGCCTAGGCCTTTCAACCGGCTGACGGCGCCGCGCGGGTACCCCAAGCACATCACGTCGGCCTTCGGCGCCCGGATCCTGGCGATGTGCACCAGAGATCCGCACGTCTTCCCCATGCTGGAAGCCTTCGTGGGGCTCTCCAAGGACCCGGGCACCTTCGGCCAGCTCTGCTCCTGCCGCGTGCCCAGCTCTGCCTACACCGCCGGTCATGAAGGGCAGTGCGCTCCCCCTCCGTGGCTGCTCTGCAAGGAGAAGCTCTTCAGCCAGGACCCGTCCCATCGGCATGTGAGCGCCACCCTGGTCTACATGGGACGCGGAAGCAAATTCTGCCTCGTAGAGTGCCTCTCCATTGGTGAAGACGATCAGCAGCACGTGAATGAGGACGACCGCCCTGACCAAGCCCTCGTCAAGGAGGAGGGAGATGTGGGTCTACACCTACGCTGTTGGCCTGTTGCTATATCTATCGTTTGACCACATTCTCTCTCAGCCACGACACGAACGGGGACCTCACGACAAGCAATAGCTGTCGGGTGGAATACTACAGAGTGCCTGATGCAACCACTAAGTCGTTCCTAGCTGATGATCCTGTGGCATTTTGGATCTAGTAAAATGCTAAAGTCATGTCATATGATATTCAGTTTCTATGCTTATTTATTCGCTCGCTCTCTGTTGCGTTCTATGTTTAGTTAATATGTACACCCAGGCCGATTCATTCAGTGAGTGTATTGCGTTATGTTTTCAAGAAAAATTTCTCGAACATTTTCGTCGACAACAAGAATACATCATTGATAATTTCATGACCCTCGACGGGACGTGGTGTTTCTGAGCTAAGCTCAAATGAGCTCAGGAGAACAGTAAAACCTGAAAAAAAATGAAAATAAAAAATCTGAATTTTTTATGACAAACATTGACAGTGCTCACAATGAAATGACATTCGTGGACGTCATGGAAAAAAATCGATGCTCTAAAAGTGTTTTTTGAAAGCATTTTTGAGTGCTGATTTTATTTATTTTTTTGCCACGAATGCCATTTCATGATGAAACTTTGCGGGCACTCAAAATATTTGTCAAAGTTCATCACAAAAAAATCATATTTTCTTTTGATTTGCTTTCAATATTTTTGGATTTTGCTATTTATCATGAGATCAAATGAGCTCAAATGAGCCCGCGAGCAGAATATGACTTTTGCCCTCGATGCTACTTTACTACATTCTTTGGTAGGAATAATATGAATGTATTGAAATCTTTTGAATATGGCTTTATAGAATGCTCTTTGTGGGGTGCTCCCCGCCTCTCCCGACCCCGTCCTCGCGCCGTCTCCCCGAGAGGCGGCCGGGGCGGCGCGCGGCTCCCTCCTGCCCCCCTCCCCTCCCCCAACCGCCGTCGTCGGGCGCTCAGGACTAAGCCCGGGTGGTGTCGGCAGGGTGTGATCTTCTCTTCCCGACTGTGGCCCTCCTTCTCACGGTAGGAGGTAGGCTGCGGTGCGGATCGGCAAGCGACGGTCCGGCGGGCGAAGTGATGACGGTGCTGCCCCATGGTGGCACGGGGTTGGCCGGTGGTGCGGGCCCGGCCTAGATCTGGGCCCTTATGGCCCTATCTGCGGTCCTGGCGGGCCGGCTCTGGCGCGGCCTCGCTGCTTTCTGCGTGCTGAGGGGGGGGGGGCTCGGACGGGGGATGGCGACGCCAACGACGTGCCTTCTACAGCGTGGCGGCGGGAAAACCCTTGGCAGCAGTGTCGTCATTGCCGCGTCCCTTCTTGGAGGTGTTGTTTCTAGGAGCTTGGTGGGAGATCTCCCGGTGGGTGCAGCGGTCGCGGGGCTTTTTGTTTTTGTTGATCCGCCCTTGCCGGCATTTGCTTCTTTTGTATTTTCTCTTTCTTTTCTTTTCTTTTGAGCATGATTATGTTGCTGCCGCCCCAGCACCTATCGTTGGTTGTTTCTATAGAGGAAAAACAACAACTTTTTTTACCAACAATGCTAGAAGCAACACTCTCGTTTTGTTCACTCGAGCAAAGAAAACGTTCCAAAACTCGTCAGGTTTCTTGGGTGAGGTGTACTGTTCTAGTACTCCCTCCGTCCGAAAAATGGAGTACTACACAATCCATTGCATTGCAGAGCGTCCAGAAGGAAGAGCAGAGTGGATGGATTTGCGGATGGCCGGAGCCAAGGAAGACGAAGCAGATCCCTCTCCTGCACCTGCATGTCAAGATGGCAACGGGGACAAAATCCATCGGGTTTTACCTGCCCAAACCCATCCCCACGAGTATATAACAAGCCCGTCCCCGTCTTCGTCACCGTGCGCGGGGCTAGCTTTTTGCCCGTCCTCTAAACCCATCGGGTTTTCTAAACCCACTGGGATATCGGCAAATTTAAACAAACATAATAGCAACACATAATAGAATTTCAGCAGAAAAAAGCATATTTCAGCAGCATAACTTCAGCCAAAAGATTAAAAATAGAAGTCAACAATGTACCTGAATGTACACTACCTATACCTGAATGTACAATTGCAATTTCTGTTGACACCACAATGTACCTGAATGTAGACCACCTGTACCTGGGTGGGCTGATGTGTAGTCGAGGTTGAATGGCCCAATAGACTCAGTGCAGTATTTTGGCGGGGTGGCGGGTATTGGGTTCGGGTATTACTGAAACGGGTTTAAACCTGCGAACCGTGACGGGTTTTATACTTTACCCAGTAACATCCCCGTGGGGTTAAAAAGACGCTCATCCCTGTCCTCTAAGGCCATGTACAACGCGACGCTTAGACGCTTAGGAATAGAATCCCGGCCGTTTTGCTCGTACGGAAAGATTTTTCTGGCATCTCCCAGCCAGTGATGCCAGACTTGGCAGCCAGTGCTTCGAGTGTATTTGGCAGGCTGGATAGTTGGTTCGATGTGACAGATAAAGCGCCTCAGCGCTGGAGACACAAGATCTTACGTGAGTGCTATGGTTTTAAAAAAAATTAAGAGTCTACCTAAACACTTATGCATTGAACATGCCCTAATAGGCTAAAAGCCAGCTGGGACGCGGGTTTCGGGGCTCCATTGTCATCTTGACATGCACCTCCTCTAGATCAGAAAGTAAGCTGCGCTAGCATCCTTTCCCCTCACCTCTCCTCTGCCGTGGGTGTTCTTGACAGATCGATCGATCTGCCGGCGCGGAGTTCCTGTCGCCATTAACTAACCTGTGGATCCCCCCTCACTGCAGCAGCCCATGGAAGATGCGGCGGGGGGCAGATCCGAGCACCACCACGGCGTCGCCGACGCTTTGCCCTTCCGGATGGAGGACCTGCCTGCGGTAACTACTCACATTCCGCCAATTCCTCTTTTTTTACTCTCTCTCCTAATGTTCCTTACATTACAGCAAGGGAAATACAATCGTTGCTTGATGTGATGTATTTGTCTCCACGAACCATGGATCTGGAATTCTGGGGCAAAAATGTCAGGCTCAATGTTTAGGGCTTCTTGCTTAAATTGTTTTCTGCATAAATAGGAACATCAGCTCTGCTTCAACTGCTGTTCACTTCATGTTTTCCTAAGTGAGGCTCGATAATGTTTTAGGTTCCTTGCTTAAGTTGTTTTCTGTATGAATGGGAACATCATCTTGCTTAAAAAGATGACGAAGCACGCAGTGAAGACACTGAAAACGAGATTGCTGCTTCCATCTGCTGAAATTTCTCTTTCAAATACATGCGCATTCAGCTCATTGTGTCTACCAGTTAGAAACTCAGGTCCTTTCTTGTCTCAGGAGATTCAGACTCTTATAATCTCACGGCTGCCACTGAAAGAGGCTGTGAGGGTAAGCATCGTTTCAACAAGTTGGAGAATGCTCTGGACATTCCACTGTAATCTATGTTTCAACAGCCCCATTGTTCCGGATTCTGACGCTGATGATGACACCGATGATGAGTTTGCTTATCTAGATTATGACGCCGATGACGAGCTTGCTCATCAGGATAGTACCAAAATGACACGAGCAAAGTTCATTGAGATCGTAAATTGGGTTATTCAACGGCATAGTGGGATAGGAATCAATAAGTCGTTCCTAGGTGAAGATCCTGTGGCCTTTTGGATGTAGTAAAATGCTAAAGTCATGTCATATGATATTCAGTTTCAATATATGCTTATTTGTTCACTCGCTCTCTCTTGCATTCTATGTTTAATTAATAATATGTACGCTTGGACCGATTCATTCAGTGAATGTATTGCGTTATGTTTTCAAAAAAATCCTCGACCATTTTCATCGTCAACAAGAAGACATCTTTGATAATTTCATCACCCTCAAAGATGGGACGTGGTGTTTCTGAGCTCAAAAAAAATCATAATCTTTTTATGACAAACATTGACAGTGCTCACAAAATTTCATCATGAAATGACATGGCAAAAAAGAAAACAATGCTCCAAAAGCGTTACTTCCACAAATGTCATTTCATGATGAAACTTTGCAGGCACTCAAAATATCTGTTGAAATTTGCCACAAAAAAAATCATATATTTTAGTTTTTTCAATATTTTTAGATTTTACTGTTCATCATGACACTGGTTCCCAACCTGTTTTCGGGTTGCTGATTCATAGTGAGAGAAAAGGTATCAGTATTAAATTATTGTAGCTGAATTGTTTCTAAAAATGTCAAGGAAAGCTACTGCCGCTGGCATATTGAGAAGGTGAGGCAAATCAAGCCATACGATCTAAACCAGGTTTTTTCTTCTTTTATTTTTCTTGTTTCTTTTTATTTATTTATTATTTTATTAAATGCGTGATTTTTTTCAAATGTGAAACTTTCTTCAAATCCGTGAACTTTTTTAGTGATCCTTTTCTCAAATTCACGAACTTCTTCGAATTCTTAGTGCACATTTTCCCTTCAATTCATGATTTTTTTTTCCTCAAATATGTTGACTTTTTAAAATCCGTCAACAACTTTTCCAAGTTTTGTGAACCTTTTTCCTCAAAATCGTTGGCTTTTTTTCAATTCCGTGCAACACGTGAACATTTTTCAAATTCATGAACTTTTTTCGAACTCACTTTTTCAAAGGTCAACAGTCAATGATTATTCATGAACTTTTTGCAAATTTACACACTTTTTCAAATTTGTGAATTTTTCTAACTGGAAAAACTTTTAAAATTTGTAGTGAACTTTTTCGAATTTTCCTTTTTCATATTCTTGAACTTTTTTCTTCTATTTTTTATTCTTTTTTGAACTTTTTGCAAAAGTCAATGGTCCATTGGTCAATCAGTCAAACTGGTCGACTGATGGAACAGGCTAGCGATTGGGTGTTGTTGGGCCGCGGCCCGCCCGTGGCATGCTTAAGCTCCATCCTACCTTCTTGGTGCTCAAGGTGCGGGATAGGAGGTCTCGGCCCAGCCTCCCACATGGTGGAAAATACCATTATAGGATTTCTATTTATGTGCCCTCGGTTCCTTAGTACTCCTCAGTTTTGCCCATGATATCTAACTTTTCTCGTTTTTTCTCCTCCACCACTCGCCCCATTATCACAAAAGCTCAAATGAAGCCTTGCCGTTGGGTCAAAGCAGTTGAACGTTACCTGCTCAGATGCATGGGGCCGCAGATCTTTGGACATGTGGGCTGAGTATGACAGGTGGGCCTTTGCCGTGACCGCTAATTACAACTAGAAGATTATATCTTTTGTGACACTGAGAAATGGACACGTGTTGGTAACGGGAGGAACTTTCCTGGCATCACAATGTTGGTCTTTTCAAGTCATTATGTTCTACTCCCTCTGTAAACTTTTATAAGACGTTTTAGATCACTACTTTAGTGATATAAAACGTCTTACAGAAGTTTATAGAGGGTGTACTTGATAAACAAAATAAACAAATAACAAAAATACATATTGATATGCATTGGAAGTATTGAGGTCATTCATTGTTATTACTTATTGTATTGCAATTGTGGCCTTCATTTGTATTTACTAGCAATGTTATAATTGTGATCATTTGTAGTTTGATTTCCCCTTTTTGTGATGATATTTGAATGTCCTAAGCAACTATTTCTCAATGTCTATATCAATGCACAATAAATTGAGCCGTATGAAATTCCTTATACATTATCATAGCTCGAAATTTCTCAAGTATTTATATTTCTAATTTTCTTAAGGTGGACGGGCGCGGCAAAGCACGCCTCTATGATGTAGTAAGGCACAAAAGACACCAAGCAACAAATATGCGGAGCAAATAGGTGTTACAAAGCTTATTTCATATGTCACCAAGCAATCATGCACGCGCCAATACACATATATACGTACAATCCCAGAGGAAAGCAAACCATCAGATATACTTAAAAGTCAAAGTCGAAGTCGGGTTCCTCTACGGAACCGCCATCGTCTAGATTAATTGAGTTGAAGAGATCAGCTATCGCTTCTCCAGTATCTATCGCGTCACTGATATGCCCGCTGACAGACAATGTGCGCTGGAATTTACTCCTGGACGGCTGATCTCTCCCGCGACCATCATCCTCCTTCTTCTTGTCATACAGTGGATTTGCGCAGCATGGATGGAGCCGGAGGCACAGCTTGCTGCTGTGGTAGTGGAATCCCAGCACGGCGTTGCCACAGGCGTCGCACACCAGCCTGGCGCCGTCCTTGGGGCCCTGGAACCGGAGCTCCAACTCGACGTTCTTAAGCAGCGGGTGCACAAGCTTGGTTCCTTGGTCCAAGGCGCATTGCTTGTGGAGGTCAAAGTCGCATGCATGGCACCTGTACCTTTCCTCCGTGCCGGGCTCACGGCAGCCGTTGCACACGAAGTTGGAGAGGCCAGGGGCGCACAGCGTCAGCATGTGTTCCCAGTGGGCCGAGTGGGAGATCAAGCCTGAGGAGGCCATGATGTTGGTCCCTTGGCCCCAGGCGCACTGCTTGTGGAGGTCAAATTTGCAGGCCCGGCACCTGTACCTCTCGCCCAACCCGCTCTTACGGCAGCCGTTGCACACGAACTTCCAGTAGTCAGTCGCCTCCAGCGACAGCTTGTGCCCCCAATGGTCTGGGTGCGAGATGGAGCGTGGGAAAGCCATGATCTTGGTTCCTTCTTCCAAGGCGCACTGCGTGTGGAGGTCGAACCTGCAGACCCGGCACCTGTACCTCTCCCCCGCACCACTCTCACGGCAGCCGTTGCACACGAACTCCCAGTACTCGGTCGCCTCCAGCGACAGCCTGTGTCCCAAGTGGGCGGGGTGAGAGATCGAGGCTGGCAAAGCCATGCTCTTGTCCAAGGCGCAATGCTTGTGGAGGTCGAAGTCGCATGGATGGCACCTGTACCTCTCGCCCCCGCCGGGCTCACGGCAGCCGTCGCACAAGAAGCTTTTCCCTGTGTCCTGCAGCCATAGCTTCTGTCCCAAGTGAGCCAGGTGGGAGATCGAGGCCGGCAAAGCCATGATCTTGCTTCCTTCGTCCACGTGTAATCTAGAATAATCTAGATCAGCCCAGCTAGCTTCTCTGATAACTAAAAAACATATCATGAAACTTCAGTACTTCACAATAATAGATATGGATCAATGCGTGCATCAACGACGGAGAATGAAAAATTCAAAAGGATTAATCTGTAGAATAAAAAAAGAAAAGAAAAACCTAAAGGATAACATCAAGAAAAGAAGAACAAAGCCAAAGACCACTCGCAAAGACAAAGGCAAAACCCTCCAACAACTAGTATGTCATATAGTCTCTGCGATTTGTTTTGATCAGCCAAAAACACTAGCATTTCATCTATAGTCTAGATTTGGAAGTTCCAAGATATGATAAGTACAAAACTACATAGCCGAAGGCCGGTGGCCGGGTGATTCATGGTTCCAAAAGTATTAATTCCCCAGAGAGCTGAGCACTAACCTGGAAGATGTGTAGTAATCGACCGATCAATGCACTTCTCAGAAAATTAACATGCATGCATCCAACAAGTGGGCGTACGGGAGGGGGACAAGAAGAAAAGGAGACCTCTCTGCTTGCTTTTTGTTAGACTAGTCATTATGGTATACGACTTTTAGTCCAAGTCAGTTTTGTATCCCTACCCAAGTCGGTTTGTACCCTCTTATATACTCTTGTATGCCGCACCAAATCATCAATAAGCAACAGTTTTATTCAGCTTTCATGGTATCAGATACATGTCCCAGGGTTTAGGGTATGGCTCCGCCAACGCCACCGCCACCGCCGCCGCCCGGCTACTTCGAGCGCCGGGCCGCACTCATCGCCAAGGCTGCCAACGCCGCGGCCGCTTCTCTCTCGGCCCTCACCATAGCTCCACAAAACTACCCTGCATCCATTCTCGCCGCACCAATATCTCTTGCTGACACAATCTCCGACGTCAGCCCCTACATCCCCATAGTTCTTGATCTCGCCGCCCACAACTACTACCATTGGAGACATCTCTTCGATCTCCACCTCGGCCGCTGCAACCTGCGCTCGCATGTCGCCGCCAACTGTCTTCCCCGCCCCGACGATCCGCAATGGTTGAAAGACGATCTCGCGATCGTCCAGTGGTTCTACACCCGCATAACCACCGAGATCTTCAACATGCTCGATCACGACGGCGCCACCGCTGCCAACATCTGGCACTCCCTCCGTCAGCTCTTCCAAAGCAACACCGACGCTCGGAAAAACGCTCTCCACACCGAGCTTCGTAATATGGTGCAAGGAGACGCCCCGGTGAACCTGTTCTGCTAGCGCGTTAAGACCATTAGCGATGAGCTCCGCGAACTCGGCGATACAGTTAGCGACTCACAGCTAATCAATATCGTCGTCGTCGGCCTCAGCGAAGACTTTGACAAGCAAGCCTTGTTCAAACCGATGATACGGCCCCCTCCTACCTTCGCTGAAGTACGTTCCTTGCTACAACTCGCGGCGGAAACACAAGCTCGCAAGGACTCTCGCCCCAAGGTCTTTCATGCTGCGGCTCGTCCTCCTCTGTCGTCTACACCAGCGCCGCCTTCCAGGCCGGCTCCTGCCGCCGGGCCGTCCCCATCGTCATCTGTTGAACCGCCCCCAGGCTGGCGTCCTAGTCCGAACTACCGCGGCAAAAACCCTATCTACAGGCCACCGCCGACTCGTTCGGTTCCGCCTACGACATCACCAGCACCGAGTCCTGCACCACCCACCAGTGCTCCATCTGCGGTTGCATGGCGGCCTCCTCATGATCCTTGGATGGGGCTTGTTCAAGCATGGCCCATGCCCTGGTCTGCTCCGTCCACCCTCGGTGCTCCGCCGGCATACTCAGGTGCCTGGCAACCCGGCCTTCGGCCGCCTACTGGTGCTCCCGGGGTTCTCAACCCCCGACAGTCGGCCAATGCCTATCACGCCGCCCCGACGTATGCTCCTTATGGTCATTACAGCACCGACGGCGGCGCCTACTACACACCTCAGCCGGCCCTGCTCCCGACGCCACCCCCACCACAGCCGGCCAATGCCTACTACACTCCCCAGCCGGCCCTACTGCCTTCACCATCGTATCCGCCGGCACTGCTTCCGACACCACCCTCACCTGCGACGCCGAGCTGGGATCAAGCTGCCTTTCTCCAGGCCATGAATAACTTTGCTGCACAAGGAAACTCAGGTACGGATTGGATCTTTGATTCAGGGGCCTCTAGTCATATGTCTGCATCTAGTAATTGGTTATCTTCTTGCACTAAATCTCCTTTCCCTTCCATTATCCTTGGAGATGGATCATCTATTCCTATATATTGTGTTGGTCAGGCTCAACTTCCCTCTTCCACCAAACCTCTTTTACTTCGCGATGTTCTAGTTGCACCCGCCCTCATTAAAAATCTTATCTCTGTTCGCCAATTTACTTGCGACAATCTAGTTTCGGCTGAATTTGACCATTTTGGTCTATCTGTGAAGGATTACCTGACCAAGGCCGAGATCGCTCGCTTCAATAGCTCCGGTGATCTTTATTCTCTTAATGGAGTTCCTGCCGCCACCCCTCCAACATCCATGCTGGCCTCCGTCGATCTCTGGCATCGTCGCTTGGGCCATCCCAACCCCGCCGTCTTAGCTTCTATGCTTAGTGAATTTACCATACCATGTAATAGGGATTCTCATAATTCTGTGTTTTGCGAGTCTTGTCAATTAGGCAAACATGTGCGTCTTCCCTTTAGTTCCTCTAGTTCTTGTAGCACTTATCCCTTTGAATTAATACATTGTGATTTATGGACCTCTCCCATTGCAAGTGTTTTGGGTTTTAAATACTACCTTGTTATCCTAGATGATTTCACCCACTTTGTCTGGACTTTTCCTCTACGCAACAAATCCGAGGTCCATTCTCTTTTCCTTAATTTTCAACGCTATGTGTCTGTTCACTTCTTCCTCCCAATTCGCTTTATCCAATGTGACAATGGTCGCGAGTTTGATAACATTAAAAATCGTACTTTCTTCTTACAACATGGCATCCTGCTTAGGTTCTCATGTCCCTACACCTCCCCTCAAAATGGTAAAGCAGAACGCTCTCTTCGCACCCTCAATGATATAGTTCGCACTCTCCTCATTCAATCATCTATGCCTCCCAAGTTTTGGGCTGAAGCCCTACACATGGCCACCTTCCTTCTAAATATTCGACCTTCTAAAACTAAACCCAACACTACTCTCTATTATTCCCTCTTTCTTTCCCACCCCGACTACTCCGCGGTTCGTGTTTTCGGCTGTCTCTGTTTTCCCAATGCCTACGCCACTTCTGCAAATAAATTGTCACCACGCTCTATCCCATGTGCTTTTCTCGGCTTCTCTGACGAGCACAAAGGCTATCGCTGTCTCGACCTTCACACCGGACACGTTCATGTCTCTCGTCATGTCACGTTTGCTGAGCACATTTTTCCTTTCTCACAACGCACTACTACACCATCCAACACCCCTAGCTCCGCAAACACCCCCTCTCCCCGTCCTTTCCAACTATATACTCCCCTACCTGCCGAACACAACTTATCACCACCACCATTAACACCCACCATAGCCAATCCCAACCATACACTCACCCCACCCGAGACGTCCCCAACACCCCCGACCCCTGCTCCCTCCCCAACACCCCCGGCCCCTACTCCCACTCCACCACCCAGCCCTGCTCCCACTCCACCACCCAGCCCTACTCCTTCGTCCGACTCTTCCGCTGCGCCGGACTCACCAGTACCCACCTTACCCCCTCGTGCTATTCCTACAGCAGCCCCGATTAATGATCATCGCATGCGTACTAGGGCCAAATCAGGATTTCATCAACCCCAAGACCGCCTAAACCTTCATACCTCCGTATCTCTCACTTCTCTTCCAAAGAATTACAAAACTGCTCTACTTGATCCCAATTGGGCCGCTGCCATGCAAGAAGAATATAATGCTTTACTTCAAAACAACACCTGGCAACTTGTTCCTCGTCCTCCCAATACAAATATTGTTTCTGGCAAATGGATTTTTCGCCAAAAGTTCCACTCCGATGGGAGCCTCTCACGATATAAAGCCAGGTGGGTTTGTCGTGGCTTTTCTCAGCAACAAGGAATTGATTACGAAGAAACCTTCTCTCCTGTTGTTAAACCTAGCACCATTCGCACCGTTCTTAGTGTTGTTGTCTCCTCTTCATGGCCCATTCACCAACTTGATGTGAAAAATGCTTTCCTCCATGGTTCCCTTCAAGAAACTGTCTACTGCCAGCAACCTCTGGGTTTTGAAAATCCATCCTTTCCAACTCATGTATGTCTTTCAGAAATCTCTCTACGGTCTTAAACAGGCCCCACGAGCTTGGTTTCAACGCTTCTCCTCCTTCATTCAAACAATAGGCTTCACTCCATCTCTCTCCGACACCTCTCTTTTTGTGTATCATCAAACTTCTGACACTGCCTATTTACTTCTCTATGTAGATGATATCATTCTTACCGCCTCCTCTCAAAAGTTCTTAGATCATATTGTCTCTCTTCTTAGATCTGAATTTTCTATGACTGACCTAGGACTCCTTCATCATTTCTTAGGCATTGCTGTTGTTCGAGATTCCTCCAGCCTTTTTCTTTCCCAACGCCAGTATATTCTTGATCTTCTTAATCGTGCTGGTATGCTTGACTGTCAATCATCTCGCACTCCTGTCGATACTAGTTTTAAACTTTCGGCTACCGGTGAACCCTTTTCCGATCCTACTCTCTATCGTAGCCTAACAGGTGCTCTCCAATATCTCACCATTACTCGTCCTGAAATCTCTTTTGCTGTTCAACAAGCATGTCTCTATATGCATGATCCCCGGGTTCCTCACTATAATCATGTTAAACGCATTCTTCGGTATTTAAAAGGAACTCTCAATCATGGTCTCCACCTCAATAATTCTTCTCCAAACTCGCTTACCGCATACTCTGATGCAGACTGGGCTGGTTGTCCTGACACTCGAAGGTCCACTTCCGGTTTTTGTGTTTTTCTTGGTAACAATTTGATTTCTTGGTCTTCGAAAAGACAGGTTACAGTCTCACGTTCGTCGGCCGAGGCTGAGTATCGCGCTGTGGCACATGCCGTTGCAGATACAATCTGGATTCGGCAGTTACTCTCCGAGCTACATAGGCCTATTGAGCAGGCCACTATTGTCTACTGTGACAACATATCAGCAGTCTACATGACCAGCAATCCAGTTCAACACCGACGCACAAAGCATATTGAGATTGATATTCATTTTGTTCGTGAAAAGGTTGCTCTTGGTCAGGTTCGGGTGCTTCATGTTCCCTCTACGGCTCAGTTTGCTGACATTTTCACCAAAGCACTGCCTACTAAGCCGTTTCAAGATATCTGTTTCAGTCTCAACGTCGTCGAGCCTGCCGTTGATACTGCGGGGGGATGTTAGAGTAGTCATTATGGTATACGACTTCTAGTCCAAGTCAGTTTTGTACCCCTACCCAAGTCGGTTTGTACCCTCTTATATACTCTTGTATGCCGCACCAAATCATCAATAAGCAATAGTTTTATTCAGCTTTCACTTTTATACAGCAAAAATAATGAAGAGCGGGCCGGCAGTGTAAGATAAGGAGAATGGTTGGCTGCAGATGACCGGCTGACTGGTTCAGACGTCGGTAAACCGCCCCAGAACATCGTTTTCAGTTTCAGTTTCCTGTCTATCAACAAACCACATATATCTGGACTCGTATTAATCGGACGTAACATACACGTACATATATATCTGGCTGGTATTGCATGCGTGCATGCTAAGTATATCGGTGATGGCGACTGGTCTCCTGATTTGAGCCAGTGTGTACAGTCTAGTTGACTTGGACTAGTAAACACACGACCACTTGCCTGTAGCCGGCCGGGGTGCCGTAACGGTAAGGCATGGTCGGCTTGCCTCTACTCCCTATGCAGTCGCATTCGCGGTGGAAAACAAAAATGTGACATTTACAGATAGCATGCCACGGATTCCACCTACGGACTCCTCTCTTTTGAGAACCACTCCTTGTATTTATTCATTCAAGTGGAGCATCTCTGATTGAGCAGGGTCAATCAGGAAATCATGGATGCCTAGCACATTGGTGAGCCACAAAATTGGCCTCCCGACGCACAAAGACTAGATCAAATCCCTCAGAGGACGAGAGATAAGAGTGCATCTCTCTACAAACTTGGCCTTCGACAGACATGTCGTCTCCTAGTGTCCATATGGTGCAAATGGACTGACAGTCCAATTCCACGATCACATGTGATAACGATCTACCATAGCAAGTTTCATAGCATCACGACAAGCTAGAATTCCGGCTATGAATGGGTCCTCCTTAGCAGGGTATTTAGAGCATCTCGCAAATAAGGACCCCCGATCATCCCTAGCCACCACTCCGGCTCCTGCATCTCCCGTCGCCTGGTCGGTCGCCCCGTCGCAGTTTAGTTTTACCTGGCCCCGCGGTGGTACCTTCTAACGTTCCTTTATGAGTTCATGTCCACTGTATCACCCCTTGGAATATCAAGTGATGTAATCAACTCATCAACTCCATTGATATTCAGTGTCTGGTATTGAGATTCTCCATATACATATTTCTATTGCTCCAAATTGACACATCACTGAAATAACTACTACAACATGCTCCTTCTTCAGAAAAGCACTGTCCAACAGATCTTGCTTCCACTTCAGGGGATGTAGCCGAGGCAGCTTCATGCATAAGCTTATTAGCTTTGTCAATCAACCACTTGGAGGGAGGGAAGATCGTGAGGAAGAAGACTGTGTTTGATTGCACAACACCCGTAGATGACAAATGGTATCATGTTGGGCTCAGCCAAGGGTGCTTTTACACGAGACGAGATATGCGGCATTGCAATTACCTGCGGCATAGTTTACCTTTGCACATGATGATATATACCACAGTACAATTTCTACACACACTTCGCCATATTGCAGAGGTCAATGAGGCTCAGGAAGCCTTCTTACATTTGTACCTCATAGCACAGAATACAAAGACTACTATATTAAAAAAACTCAGCCCAGCCATCATCAGGTAGAATCTATCCAAATGCCCTTCATTCAAGTTATCAGGTATCCACCCTGGGCTGCCTCCTCTGGCTGTGAATACTGGCACAAGGGAAAGGATAAATGAACTAAGGTAATTTCCAGCCGACATGTTAACAAGCGAGAATGCCATACATAAGCTTCGCATGCCATCTGGAGATTCATCATAGAAAGCCTCAGTTAGCCCAATATTGGAGAACACCTCGGCGACGCCTAGCAGGAAGTACTGGGGTCCTTGCCACATGATGCTCATCGGAACAGCCACCTTGCGGTGCACCAAACCTTCGGCCTGTGCAATCTGTAGCCGGTTACCCTCCACCAATGCTGCTGACACCATTGAGAACATCGAGAAACATAAACCAATCCCTATTCGCTGTGGTGATGTAATGCCATTCGCTCTGCCAGTAAATTTTCTAATTACTGGAACAATGAGTCTCTCATAAATTGGAACCAGTACAATGACAGTAATTGTATCTACACACTGGAAGGATGCAGAAGGTATTTCGAAAGACCCGATGTGTTTATCCATTGCCATCCCTTGCTCTACAAATGTTGAGGACATTTGTTCCTGAACTGCAGCAAACAAAATCATTGCCGACCAAATTGGAAACATCCTGATCAGAATCTTTAACTCCTCAACCTGAGTGACAGTGCAAATCTTCCATTTATTATGTTGGCCAGGAGATTCACAGTCAGGTAATGTCACAATTGCAGCTTTATCAAAGAACCTGAATGGGAAAGAAAAATGTGACCACTTTACTAATTATAGAAATCTACTTGATCAGACTGTGTTTCAACTTCCCTTAACACTGAAATAGAAGAGAGAAATATTTTTTGTACGAATTTCAGTACATCCATTTTTACCACAATAGAAGTTTCACAAAAGTGTAAAAAAAATTCCCTTTTCAGGGATTCGAATATAAGTTAAAATGTAGCTTATAATACCGTATTACTAGCAAACAAACTAATCAAGTATACTTGAATGGAAATTCAAAATAGAATGAATGCATAAATTATTAACTTAAGAGTCAAAATCTCAGCAGAGTATTACTCGAGTCCAGTTGTATGCTCCAATTTCCGTCTGCCTTCGATTGCCGAGCCTTGCCCCATAAACTCATAAAGAGCTGAGGAATCACATGGCAAAACCTTATCAAAGTTCCGAGTAGCTGCAATGACAACCTGGCATAGTCTTGTCAGAGGGCTTCCTCTAGGCTTCTGAAATCTATACACGATGGAGCCCAAGAAAAAAATACATACACCTAAAGTCACAAACAATGTAGAAATTGTAAAACCCCAGAGCCAGCCTTCATGTTCTTGAACCCAGACAATAACAGTCCCAGCAATCAATGAACCAGCATTGATTGCGAAATAGTGCCAATTGAAGAAGGAGCTCTTTCTGGTTTTCTCCACATAATCGGTGTCATCGAATTGATCGGCTCCAAAAGACGTGACGCAAGGGCGCTGTGCACCATACCCTAAACCCACCATGTACAAACCAATCAAGAATATGGTGTACTGAGAAGAGACTAGATGTACCCAAACAGTCCAAGCGTGAGGACCGGCTGAGATTAATTGAAGTGCTGCTGATAGAAGCAACATCATCATTCCCTAAACAACAGAATGAAGAAAAAAAACATAAGCAAACATGTTAAGAAAACTGAACTCAGATGTTGAATGCACATGTTAAGGTAAATAAAGATCTTTTGATCTCTTGCGATCAGGCATATAAGTTGGTTGCTAGTTTTCTTGGGCTGTTTGGTTTCTATAGCTTCTCTTTTGTTTTGTTTTGGTAAGTGCCACCTTTATGGCTATGTTTTCGCAGGTGTTAGAGCTTTGCGCAATGTTTATGTTCTTCTTCCAATACAAAATGACAGACAGTTAGATGCATGTTCGAGATAAAATAAAGTGTTGAATGCGCATATCATATCAGAACTATATATGCATAAGTGTCTTTCATCCGTCAGAACCGTCGTGATATCATGTACTAAAAACAAAGGTCTTACTCTTTCAGCGTACAGGATCTCCTTTGACAATGATTATTCAAAATATGGGCAGTCTTTGACTCTTTGTGGTCAATTTGATCATAAATAGGCATGAATAATTTGTAGCACTTACAATAATGAAAATCTTGCAGGCGATCAAAGCTGTCCGGTACTTCCCCAGATATGAATCGGCAACGAAGGCTCCAACCAGAGGCGCGAGATAGCTAGTACCTTGCCAAGTTGCAACATGTCTTGCAGCATCCAAATTTGTTTCATGTAGGACTTTTGTGAGATAACTGACTAGGTTTTTTCCAATGGAAGAATACGCAAGATAACAACAGAATGAACAGACTGCAACAAAGTAGTTTGCTTTTTGTTAGATCTTGTATTGAATACAGAAAGCGACCACAAAATTCTAGTGTCAAATTCAACTAGAGTTCCGTTCACTGACTGAAGAGACAAATTATCTTCACAAATACTGTTGGGATCGCGCTGGGTGTATAATATATGAACGCTTGAGTGTGAAGTATATTTATATTTTTTTAATGCTGTTGTTCAAATATTTATATTTTTAAAAAATGCATACAAGCATCTAACCATCACAATTACATGGTCTTCCAACAGAAGGTTACTTATGCATGAGCATTGTGCTGTACTGACTGACCTATGATTAAGAAGGAGGCCTTCCAATTCCCTGTATGTTTTCTGGAAGCAGGATGCCCACTGATGCAAACAGACCCATCACCTGTATATTCTGTTGTATTCTGCACTTCACAGTAAAGCAAAAGTAATCATAATGATAAATCTCGCCCATTGAATTTTGCGAAGATGTGGCAACAGAGAAATGTGCATTAAAGTAGTATAATTAATGGTGCATTCACAGGTAAATTGGTATGAACAGAGGGAGAGCTGGTATCCGATAATTATAAAGGTACTATATGGTTACAAACTGGGAGTAGTTTAGTCTCAAAACAGATGTTCTTTGAAACCATGAGCCATCACCTGTCTATTTCGATGCTGTCAGAAACTCAGAATAGACTGCATCCATGTAAGTATGGCTAATTAAGGAGAGTATACTTCCTTTATTTATATAGATTATACTACGTACTCCCTCCGTCCTAAAATAAGTGTCTCTAGCACAAAGTTGTACTAAGCTTAAGACAGTTATTTTGGGATGAAGGGAGTATTAAATAAGAATAGGCACATGGTTCAGAAAAAAAGGAATACCGAAAAAGGCTTTCGCCCCGCTTTATATATAAAGTAAATCACCAGAGCACAAGTTTGAAATTTAGTACGGCTTGCTTCATCAGGTAACTAAGCATGGAAACCGTTTGCTTAGACTTAAAGACACTGTTGCCGGAAGAGAGAGAGAGGTAGAGAGCGAGAGAGAGAGAGAGAGAGGGGGAGAGAGAGAGTACAAACCTCTTGTGATGAGCCGTCTCCGTCTAGCAGAGGGCTGTTGTCAAACTGATCCGTGGAGTCCATGGCTCTGTTCTTCTTACAGGAAGATCGGAAAAAGGTTTGGGAGCTGCTGAAGAGTTACAACTGTTTGGTTTCATTTGAGTTACAACTGTTACAGGAAGACCCAAAACAAGAGCAAGCAAGAGGAAGAAGATAACGTTAAACGGATGGAGCTGCAGGTCGGATGATGTCTCGATCTATGGCCCTACAATAATGCACAGAAATGATCGGTGCTCGTTCCACCTGCTTCGGACGTCGCATTCATCGAGTATATATATATAGACAAACATGCTGCAGGTCGGATATTATTTTCTTCCAAACCGAGGAAGAAAAGCAGCGAGCGCCGTGCACTTCTTGGTAAGGACGGGGCAGGGGAAAGAGCATTATTGATTCTGTACACTTGGAGCCCAGGAGTGGGATGGCTCTCCGTGTCCATGGACACTCACGGCTAAGGGCACGCATCCGCGTCCCCCGCTCCTCCACTACCTGTCTTGTCAGAGCATATACTTCAAAAGTCCGTCGGGCACCTCTCATTTTGCTGCATCCGCAGCCGTCTACCTCATGGTCTTTTATATCCATGCAATGCATGCAACATAAAAAATTAACCTATATATATAGATCTTCAACGAAGTAGCTAGCAACAAACAAACTTAAATCAGGCATGCAAAATTCACATATATATAAGCGGTCATCAGGCAAGCAAATTAACAAGTTTGCATCGGCCGGACAGCACTTAAACATAAGTAAAACTAAACTAAACGGACAAGGGTGGAGGAAAGCCCCTTCTCCTTGCGGTGGCGGTGCTGCTTTGGCCCTCCGTGTAGGCGTTGGAGGCAGAGGCATGCCGTCGTCGGAGCTGGATCCGTCGCTGTCGTCCAAGGAGATCTGCTCCTGCTCCACGGTTTGCCGATGCGCCTTCGCCTTGCCCGCTGCAGAATACTGACAGTGAGCAATACTACACATTCAGAACACACATTAGTTGTAAAAATTCTGGTCAACTCATAAACTTACTGTGCAGCTCTGCAATTTGTTGTTGACATGTAGTTTTTTTGTTCTCATTTTTCAAAATTTGTCCGCGTGTTCAAAAAATGTTCGAAAATTCTAAAATTTGTTCACGTTGAACAAAAAAGTTCACATTTTCCAAAGTGTTTAGAATCTTGAAATTAGTTCCCATTTTCAAAAAAGGTCAAAGTATGAAAAAAAAATCATGTTTCTCGAAAATTGTTCGTATTTTATTGACAGTTCAGTGTTTCAAATTTTGTTCTCATTTTTTTAAAATTTCAAAATGTGTTCCAATTTTTCAGGATTTTTCATGTTTTCAAAATGTTGAAAAATGTTTGCATTTCAAAAAGTATTCAGTTTTAAAAAACATGTTTGAAATTTTAAATCTATGGCTATTCCTACTTCTTCAAGTACCACGCTACTCATTAGTCACAAATGCTTGGCCGTGCATTTGTATGCCGCTGCGTCCGAGAGCATAAGGTCGTCTTGTGTTTGACTCCCAGCCACAGCACTAATTTTTGGAATTTTGCATACCACAGTCCTGCTGTTGGGTCGGCCCATGTGGCCATTTGTGTGTGCGTCCGGCTGCTAATTGCCGCAAAACGCGGAAGATAGGAGCTCCCATGGTGAAGAGCTTCAAAATGGTCCTCACGGTCTGACCTGTCGGGCCTCCTGTGGTGCAAGTACTATTTATTGTTGGACATAATTAGAATTGCCAATAATCAATCACAATTGCCCTAAAAAACCAATCATTCCGAAAATCCCTAAGAAAAAAATCTAGAAAACAGATTATGGTAACCAATCCATCAACAAAATCACTAAGAAAAAAAATCTAAAAAACAGATTATGGTAACCAATCCATCAACACTTTGACATCTTTAGTCTTGCTTTGCGTCTTCCCATTTAGGCACAAAACAAAACTTATGTTCCATGGAATTGTATCATGTTTGTTAATGCTAGAGAGATTACTCGTGTGCAAAACTAACAAGACTAACAATGGTCCAATCACATGAGATGTCATACAATTTTTTCTTCAACGTACATGGGTGGGACCATATAGGTATTGTCAACTCGAGGGAGTGATTCTTCTTCTCGAAAGTTATCAATTATTCCATGCTTACTTGTTTTATTAATTTATTATTATTATTTGTAATCATGCGAACTTGCGATGAAGACATGCAAGTTTATAGTTTGTTTCTTAGCTCACTACTTGGAGGACCAGAAAAGCACACCTCTACGCTAAGGGGATCACATCTGGTTATCAATTTATTTATTTTTTTGGTCTTTGCTTGTTCATTACCTTGGTAGTAGAATCTAGTGAGTTGTTCTTTTTGGAACATACTTCCTCCGTCCCAAAATAAGTGTCTCAACTTCGTACTAGCTCTAGTACAAATTTGTACTAAACTCAAGACATTTATTTATTTTAAGACGGAGGAAGTATTAATTATTCCAATCTTACTTGTAGCTTCCTTTTCTCTAAACAATGTGAACCCATGAGTCATGACAGATATAGTTTTGTTTCTTTCTAAACTCGCTACCTCGAGGGCAGAAAAGGCATAACTCTCCGCAAAGAAAAGCACTTTCAATTGTCTATTCTTTGATTTCTTCACCTTATCATTACTAAGGTTGTCTTCTTTTCGATGCGGATTTGCGGCATCGGCGGCATGATTATCTCCTCCTCAAGAGAAAGCTTGGTCACATGATGACAATATTCTTTTTTCATCTTATATCAAAGTACTGATGTGACAATATCTCATAAATGATCGCATGGATGGTTGTTGTACTTGGTGATTCCTCCTCAAACCAAAAGAGCTATACATAATACAGATCCCTCGGGCTTTAGGCCGTCTTTTTTACAAGTAGACTAATTGATCTAGTAGTACATATTTGCATCTTGCTAATGATCGAACGCATAGGAGATGTTCTAAAAACGTCTCCCGCGTGCCGCAGTTTACATGTGTCACCTGATCTAGTAGCCCTCGTCGCCACCTCCACCGGCGGCGTCCGGGTGCACCTCCCTTGCCAGGCGCCGATACGCCGCCTTGATCTCGCCCCTGCTGGCCCCCGCGCCCACCCCGAGCACCTCATAGTGCGTCCTCCCGGCCGCTGCCGGAGTCGCCACCGCCATCGTCGCAGACGCCCTCACCACCACGCACCGCCGGGCTTCGACGACGGGGCACAGCTGCGGCGGCGAAGGTAGCCATCGATGGTCCTTTCTCTGTTCTCGAAGACTCGAACCAAAGCAGAGTACTGCTACTTCTTCGTAGCCCTCCAAAAAAGGAAACTACTTCGTCGTTGTACTGTTGTCCGACCTCGGTATACATCGGCATGTGGTAGTCCATTCAAATCTCTAAAAAAACAAATATTTAGGAAACGGAGGGAATAGTTATGAACCTAGTGACGCCCCTCGCCGCTGCCGCCGCCGCCCCGACGCGAATGGCGACGGCGAGGCGCTCTCCTCGTCGTCCCCGGCCGCGGAGGCTGGGGTCGCCTTCTTCTCCCGCGCGGTGGTCAGCCGTCTGCGCCACGGAGAGCAGGCCGCGGGCGTGGCGGGAGGTGCCGAACGCGACGGCCTCCAGCGAGCTACGGCGATGCGCGGGCCAGGGCGCGGCGGAACCTCGTCTACGTCCAAGCCAGCCACGCGCTCGCCGCCCTCCTGCTCCTCTTCCTCGGCCTCGTGCACCGCCCGCGCTCCATGCTCGCCCTCTGCTTCGGCCGCGGCGGGGACGAACGGCGCGGCTTCGACGGCGACGGCGCCGTCCCCTCCTCCACAATTGATTCTTCAATTCTTGGCGTGGCTCTTCCTCTGGTATTGGAAGATCTCAGACAGTAGTAGTTGTGGTACCAATCTTCGTACTTCCAACGCTGTATATACTCTGTAGACAGGATCTCTGTCTTCCCATTTGCGGGGAGTTCTGAATCTTGTTTGCACTGCACTTGCTCAAGTGAAATTCTGGAGCTGACCGCGATGATCCGAAGCCGTTCCCATCTCAAGGGGAAAATTGTAGTACTAAGATGTTGCTCCAAGGAGCAAGCAAGTGTGTAAATCATCATCCCCCTTGCTGACTAATGGTGGAAATAATAAAGATTGTGAAGTTCAATGTATCTTATGTTGTTATTATCATGTGCTGTGTGATTGAACAAACTAACTGGGTCGACACCGAAGATTCTTAGAGAAGTTGATACATGGATGGAAGGCGTCAGGTGAGTCAGGTTCGTATCGCCACTACAATTTCTTTCCTTCGCAACTTTGGAAGCAACAGTTGAATTTTGAAATCCTCGCTTGTAAATTCTTATGTATGAATGCACTGACAGAGTAAATTTTGAAAGTTGATGCATTAAACAGAGATTGGGCAACAAAGCGAGCTCAAGAGTTGGTTTCATGGTGGCGATTACAAAAGGTAGGTTGCTGCTATATTATCAGTTTTTCTCCCAACTTTGGAAAACAACAACTGAGTCTGATGCCACGAACAGAAAACATAGAAACACAAAACTGCCTCCATTTTGGTATTGATTGCATCACAGTTGCTGCTTACAAAAAAGATTACACCTACATCCCTGGCGCTAACAGTCCGATCCCTCCATCCATCCGCCAGCATCCGATGTTTCTAATCCTTCTCTTACCAAGAGTACATCATATACACAACAGGCAGATGAATTCCATTATTTAGTGAACTAACAGAGTAACAGGGTAAGCGGAGACCATTTCTGGAGAAGTTGACACACGAACGAGATGGGTTGTGATTGCTGAAGAACTGAAGATTGAGAGCTTGGTTCGCGCTGCTACTGCTACATTTTCTTGCCTTCGCAGCATTGGAAAACAACCAACTGTTCGGAAGATGAATACAACAGCAGAGCAACAGGTCAACAAAGGAGATTGATTCTTACAAAAGTCGATGCATGAAACAGAGACAAGGCAACAAAGTGAGCTCAAGAGTTGGTTTCATTCAGGTGGCCAATACGAAAGGTAAGATTGATGCTATATTTTTCCCTTCACAACTTTGGAAGACATTGCAAAGTTGCAGGAACGGAAAATTGCATCACAGTTGTTTACAAAAAGATTACACCCCCAGTGCTAAGAGTCCGTTAGTTCCCTCTAAACTTCATCCATCCATCCGCCAGCATCTGATGCTTTTAATCCTCCTCTTACGAAGAGTACATCAGATACACAAAAAAGCAGTTCAGGCGACCAGCCTGTATATAGCTTCAGAGTCAATTGCTCCCAGAACATACATATAGGGGCCAATGATGAATTAAGTCCCACTCGGACCAACCAAAAAATGACGGGACTTGTATCATGCAGTGCAGTGAACTTAAGCCAGTCGAGGCTTGGCGTCGATGGCTTGCTTGAGCTTCCTCCCTAGCGCATAGGAGAGGGGAGGCGGCACAGCGTTCCCGATCTGCCTGTGCTTGCTCTGGATGTTGCCAGCGAAATGGTATCCATCAGGGAAGCCCTGCAAGCAACATTCAGGTCAGTTATGTCATGGGATTGGATCAGAGATCTTCAGAAAGATAGCGGCATATGCATTCAATTCATGGCGTGATGCATTAGGTTCTGATCTGCCTCCAGATCGATAGTGGACAAGGCGATTGTGCTTTCTACGAACACATAACTATGATCCGATTATTTGATAAAATGGCTCGGTCTAGTACTCTAGTAGCAGCATTGATGGGAACAAAAAATAGTATGAACTATATGCTTCATTTTAGTCAAGTGTAATTGTCCAGGCAACAGGGGGTATATTACTGTGTACTAGAGTCTATGCAGTATTAGCACTATGATCTAATTCTCATAAAAAGCTCAATCTTAAACTCTGGTAGCAGCAATAATAGGGAACAAAAACTACTGTGAACAACTCTGAAGTCTGAACGATATGCTTCATTTCAGTCGAGTGCAATTGTCGAGGCATCAGCAAGTGTATTACTGTCTGCTAGTCTATGCAGTGGTATCATTGTTGGGAGTATATAAGTTGATAGTGTACTTTACCTGGGATCGGGCGCATTCACGAACAGTGATGATCCTGTCCTGATCAGGGTGGAAGCACATGCCGACCTTGCCCATTGGCTGGGGATCTGTCACGGATGTGGGGAAGTTGCCCTCCCAGTCCAACCTCCCATACAGGCCTTTCCACTGGTTGTGCCTCTTGGCTGTGTTGGGCAAGCACCAAGGGATCAACTCCACCGTTTGCCCCGTCGATAGCTTCACCTGCATCCACAACATGATGAAAATTAGCAAGTACAACATCACATGGTTACCAAGAAGGTAGAAAGCAGCAGAAAAGGATTGGCACCAAGTGAGAACAAAAAGGCACAATGCTACCTTCTCATCTGGGAGGTCATGCCAGTCACAGCCAGGCCGCTTTGGGATATGCCTGCACCTTATGAGATTGAGCTCATTCATTTCTTTAGCTATGTGGTCACTCAGCGAAGGTGCATCGCCTCGAATCTTCTTCTGGAACCAGGAGACAGGCTCACCTCCGTACTACAGCACACAAGGGAGAAAATTCAGCTTGTGCATATCGAGCAAGAGCATTGACACAAGAGACTGAAGTGGAGTAGGGATGTACTGATATAAACCTACCGGTATTGTTGGTTTGCTGGCACCATTCCCCACCGGCGGCAGATCACCAATTGTATCCCTGACTGTTATAGAGCGGAAAGGAGCCCCTCCAGCAGTGCTCTTAGCAGCGGCATAGTATTTCCCTTCTGGTAGATTGATTTTCAACTCAGGGCTGGCAAAGACGTGCATCGGTTCAGGCCAATCAGGAAGGGCCTCCCCAGGTGCAGCAGCCCAGATGAATGCCCTTTTCCTGGACTGCGCAACACCATAAGCACCTGCCTCTAAAATCCCAAATCGAACCTATGAAATGTTCAGAGAGCCAGAGAGATTAAGAACATGTGGAAATGAAGGAATGCCATTTAGTACAAGCAAAAACAGAGGAGAGCAAGTGTCAAGCACCTGGTATCCCATCTCCAGCAGTGATGCTAGTGCCAGTCTGAAGGTCTGGCCTTTGTTGAATGAAACAAAGTTCCTAACATTTTCCAAAAGGAAGAACCTAGGCCGGAAATACTCCGCAAAGGACAGGAATGCCAAAATCATCTCACACTGAACTTTGCTCCATGGACTTTGGTTGAATCTGTTCATTCCAGAGAACCCCTGAGAAAAGACGGACAGAGTGTCAAGCAGCAACACTGAAGATTAACAAAGCATCAAGCAATCTCCTGGCATATAGGTGAAACAACCAACCTGGCATGGAGGGCCACCATTGATGAACTCTACTTCGCCTGGCACGGGGAGATTTTTAATCTTCTCGTCTGAAAGTTTAGCTGCCCGTTCAGAAGCCTCGGTAGTCGAGATGCAGTCATCAACATCACCGCACTTGTCCATTATTGCCCTGCAAAGGCAAACAGTCACATGTGAGTTGGGAGATACAGGAATAATAGGTTTAGACGTTTAATACGTCCAGATGGGAAAAAGGGGGTTGCATACTTCAGAATCACATTGCAGTTGTCCACAAATACCACTGCCTCTGGATGATTTTCACGAAATGCTTCCCCAGCAGGTTCTTCGTATTCAATTGCCCATTTTGTACGTGATGCGCCTGCAGAGTCGAATGATCAGAAAGTATGTGGAGGCCAAGGTGTTCCGTCTACCAACATGCACATGCATCTAACAAAAAACATGCAGATGGAAATACATTACCAGATAGTTGCAACCCTTCAGACAAACCTCCACAGCCAGCAAAAATATCAAGGGTTGCAAGACAGTTTTCTGGTGTAGCATTCTTCTGTTTCTCCGAACCAGCTTGCTCATCTTCACAAATCTGCTTTCCTTTATTCTTTTTCGCAGCAAGTGTCTTCCTTGTCAGGGTCGTGAGATTAACATTGGTCGGTAGCTGGTTCAAAAAACAAAGACAGGCCCAGTCAAGTATTTGAAGCAGTTTCTCAACAAAATAAACGCAAAGGTAAATGGAGAAGATCAAAAGCTGAATTTTGGCAATCTCTAACCTGCTTGAGAGCTCCAGTCTTAGGATCATAAAGATATTCACAGTAAAAGGCATGATCAACCACTACTGGAAGATTTGGGTTTGGAAGGTCGTTCTTTGCTGTAACCTCACATTTCCCCTCTATCATCACAACTGGCACACTCACTACATCTTCACTGTAGTAAACCTGGATCATCAAACAAAGAATAAATATTGAAGACCAAATGTACAAACCAAAAGGTTATGTGAATAACAGGCGTATGACGATAGCTATGCAGATAAACAATGAAGTGAATATTTTTCTTTGAACAAATGAAGTGAATACTAGACCTTAAACAATAAGGCAAAGTGACAAACCTCTCTGATGTCTGAAGAGTAAGCTTTAGCTGATGAAATATCATCTGGCCTGTATAACCTTCTTACACTGACTTTGATTGATTCTGGATTAGCTTTCTTCGGTCCAGCAGAAGCTTTGATACTCTGCAGTTGACACACCACATAAGGCTTCAGGCCTACATTTCTTCCAGCCTTGTACGTCCCCTGACCCTCGACTTCAGAGAAAAAATCAGGCCTAATGTACAGAAAGTCATGAACATTGTATGTAACATTGTTGAGGACAAAGCTGGTCTCTGATAATATTTTGAATTCATCACCAACTGCTTCTCGCTCCTCACAAGAACTACAGCGGCCAGTTCCGGTGCCCAGTTTATCAGAAGGGAGGGAGAAAAAGGCACCTTTCTCAGGACAGTATAAGCTTTTGCAGATATACTCCACAGGCAAACCTTTCCTCTTCCTGTCCTCTGCCTTGGTCCTCTCCATCTTAATAGCTTCTAAATGCTCCTTTCTGCACTCATGGCCCCAAGGAATCTGCTGAAAATTGACGGACACTGATTCTTTGATGTCACTTGTTTCGAATTCCAAACAGCCATTAGTGAAGAAAACCTCTCGTTCATTTGCAGCATTGCCAAGGACAGTGTGTGAACCTTTTTGCAGAATTCTTCCATGGATCATTTGTGTACCATCATGTTTCTCATACATATACTCAACAAAACACATGATGGTTTCTCCTGAATCATCTTCTAGTGTGACTGCCCCACCAACAGCAATTCTGAGATCTCGAACTCTAGCACATTTGTACAGAACTTCTCCAGAGAGTGTTTTCCCAACTGTTTGGCCCTCCCATTCAATTTCTTTACAAGCATTGGTTGATGACTTTTTAGACCTCGTTGATGGCGGGGTCCTAAAAACAGCTTCATCGTCAACTTTAACCTCCACCTCAGCATCATCATCTTCGTTCTCTTCCTGTTCCTCCTCAATTTCCTTCTGGTCATCATTCTCATCTCCCTCCTTGGAATCCTCTGGGAAATGAGTTGCATAGTAATCACTCCATATCTTGCTGATCAACCCTGTAGTTGTCGCACGCATAAGTTTTCTTTTAAGTATTGGGCCCATATTTGCACTTGGGTTCAGATTCTCTCCCCTCGTTGCCTGAGTTCTTTTCTTCATCGCTAGCTTTGTGTGCCTTCGTTCTTCCATCTTCGCAAGAAGCCCGGTGATGAAGGCACTTTGTTGAATAGTCCTTTCTGGATAACTTGCAAACTGCTGAAGAATTATCTGTCCATGCACCACAACATATCTTTCAACAAGCGTTGCATTTGTTGAAATAAATGCAGGCTGCCCTTTCTCAAATTCTGCTACTCTCTTAACAACATCAGCAAAAGCAAGTTTTGAAGCACGAGTTTGTTCTTTTAGAAGTTTGATGACACTGACAGCCAGCCTTGCTGTTTTAAGGACAGTGTCACACCATGGCGCATACTGCTTTGTTGGCTGGCGTAATTTGTACCTGAAATAATTTAAATTCATATGTGAGTTAAGAGGGAGGTTTAATAGGAAGGAATTGCAAGATTCCATGCATATAATAAAATATAGATTTCAAGACATAAGATCTTAAATGCTTGGCAAGCTATTGAGCAGGTGTGCTTATAGTACAGAATGAATTAGAGTAGCAGGAGTATTTACCAAGCTATGTCTGTTCGAATTAATATGCAGATCATTTCACCACCAAATTCTACAACCCACTCCTTGATTGGACTTAGATAAATTGCAATCCCTTGATCTTCCTGGTCAGATTTACTTGTGGAAGAAGATAACTGTGGTGGCTCGGCTGTTGAACAGAAAGTATGATCATCTTCTCTCATAAAACCAGACCCAAAGATCACTATGTCATTTTCAGCACCTGCCTTCATAGGAATGAGCTCCAAAGGGATGAGTCTGGCATCTGAATTATACAGAGCCCAATTGTTGAGTATTCTTGTTGGCAGTTCCCCCACAAGCATGTCATCTTCGCTGTCAAGCATGTACTCATCCATTTCTATGCTAGATGGTTTGTAGTATGCTGGCATTGGGTAGTCATTGGCAATCTCCGTTTCACTAATCTTGATGTAGACATTGTTCTGTGAATTTTCACGCTTGCCTCTCTGCTTCTTGTTCATCTTCCACTCTTCCTCATCCTGCAACAGTCTTGCTAATTTCTCATCTTCATCCTCATTTTCAGTCGCCTCCTTACATTGCCCATCCTTGATCGTCAGAGTTCCATTTGAAGTCATAGCTGCCAACCTGCTGAATTCCACCCAAGATTTACATCCATTTCTTAGGGAAACAAGAGCAGGCAGTGTGGACAGTATCTCATCATCGTTGTTTGCTGTATGGTCCAATGCAGTAAGCTGGTTATGGATAAACTCACCAATTGAGATTACAAAGTCCTTTCTCACCGTTCCACTGAATCTTCTCTCTGAATTAATGGAACGTACAACACTAGCAAGCAACTCTTCCAGACCCAGCAAAGGATTTCCGCCAACTGATCTGACTAGCTTTCTGTAAACTTCAACGCAGACATGGGCCTTCTGGCTGAAAAGATCAAAAAAAGACCGGTAACTACTTGCTGGCTTCACACATTCATAATCAGCTAGTTCGGTTGAGAGCCAAATTATCACAGTGCTTTCTTTGTAGCCAGAAATTGCCCAGTCCTTGATTGGCCCAAATCTCTCACAGCGTATTCCCTTTTCCCTGGGCTTTTTCATATCAGCATCAAAGGGCATGACAACAGCTGTTATGGAGATACCATCACTTTGAGACATTTCAAAAGGTTGCGGATTACCATCTCCATCATGCAGGACGAAATCACAGAGTTTTCTGCGAGGTTTCTTATCTTCAGGCCCTGTTTTTGTCAACCTAACAGCCTCTGCTTCCTCTTCAATACGGATTTCCTTGATTGTGACAAGCATATCTTCTTCAGACAAGTCAACCGCCTTCTGTTTGAAATTAGAACAGGCAGCTGTTCTCTTTGGTCTCTTGGAGACAATGGCGTCACGACCATTGTTAGTGGTACCGTTGTTCTCTTTATTAATATTGTTGTCATCCTCAACGGTCTCATCTTCAGTCTTATGAAGCTTAGGTCTGCGCCTCTTTCTTCCTGAAAAGCACAAAATGCCAGACACATTAAGAGCTGAACAAGATGCAAGAATATATACTCCCTCCGTTTGTTTTTATAAGACATTTCAGACAGGTTGCTCTGTACTGTTTTCAACAGTGTCTGAATGTCTAAAACGTCTTATAAAAATGAACAGAGGTAGTACATCAGAATATCAGATGAACCACATGCATAAGTATATTATAAATGGAGTGCATTCAAAAGACAGGAAAATAAATGGTGGTCAATATTTAATACTTATTATTATCAATATGAACTTGGATTCTGCACTGAGCCCAAAACTTGGAGCATGTCGTGAAGTGCTATGCCTAATCAAATCAAGATGTGGCACTGAGCGCAAAACTGGGAGCATGGCATATTAAGGGCGTGTTCGGTAGTCCACCAGCTCCTGACTCCTCGAACTCGAGGTCGGGAGCTGGGCCGAACGGTTCAACTCCAGGAGTTGGGCCAGAGAAGCTGGAGTTTTTATCAGTGCAAAATTTGAGGAGTTGAGGAGCTGGGAAACACAGACTCCTCTAAATTCACGAAGCGAGAGTTGCCTCAAATTACCTTCCTCTGCCACCGCGAAGTCACCTGCGCGTACCGGTTCGAGGCCATCTCCTCATTCGAGCGAATTACCCTGGAGGGGCTCGTCCACTCGTCTCTCCCATTCCCCTCCAACCCTAGCCGCCAGAGGTGGCCGCCCCACCGCTGACCACCTTGTCCGCCGCCATCTCCGACCAGCTCGTCCGCAGCGACGCGTCATCCCCACCGCCACGCTCACCCTCCTCCACCGCGACCCGGCAACCGTCGCGCTCCCCGTCGCCCGCCGCCATCCCCGACCGCCGGAGCAAGCAGGCTGCTTCGCGGAGCTCGTTGTCGACATTCTTCTCTGCCACCCAGACCATGTCGTCCGTTTTTCAGAAGGTCAGGGAAGAACTACCGGATCTGATGGTGATATGGTGATGGGCTGCGGGCTAAAATACATGGCCGAATGGGCCGAATATGGTTTTCGTTGGCTTTTAGGCCCTGCCGGAACGCTGCATGCCAGGAGTTGGTGCACCGAACAGATCGCTGGCTCCAGGATTTCACGAGAGAAGCTGGCGCTTGGAGTTGGGCGATGGAGTTGAGGATTTTCCAGCCATGGGCAACTACCGAACACGCCCTAAGTGCTATGACTAAGCAAATCTAGATGTGGCTATCATATGTATCTGAGCAGACATGCGATTACTCCCTAATAGCTTAAGCTCTTTTCGTCAAACACACACATATGTGTGTCATCTTGTACTAGGAAAACTTCAAGATGACACAGAACTTACAACAACAAAATCAAAACAAAGCAACAAAACCAGAAAGCCAAAACAAATAAGAAGACAAAACAAAAACTAGTTGGCTAGTTAGCGAAAACTAATAGCTTACACTTGTGTATCACAAATGAATAAATTCTGCCAAGGCGCAAGACAAGTTATCTTGTATTAAAAACGTAGACGTACAACCCAACAGGGGAATCACCCTGTGACTTTTTTAGTAAGAAATAACGCATGAGGCACCCCGTGGAGGAAGCACCCTGTGACTTTTTTAGTAAGAAATAACGCATGAGGCACCCCGTGGAGGAAGCACCCTGTGACCTTTTTAGCATCGAACGCGGGTGGGGTGGGCACACTTGCTAACTGAGGGGTGCTCGGTTCTCAAGTTGTCTTATGTTATACAAAACTCGACCCTATGTGGAGTTTTATAGTAAGAAGAAACAGCCCATGAGGCACCACACAGAGGCCAAGCCTCAAACATGGTGGGCTGGGCATGCATTCATGCAACTAGCCAATGGAGCGGCACTCAGTTCTCTTGTTGTCGTGCATATCCTATTACAGATTTGGTTAGTTACAAACTAGTGAACGACAGCTACTTACTATGTGATTTAACAGTTACATTTATTTACTTTGATATCATCTATACTTTCCTCCAGCTGGAAGCTCATGGTTAACTACACATTATTTGATCTTCCACCCAATTTAATTATGCTCTAGCCAAGCTTCAACTAACTCATGATAGAAAAAGTAATTCTAGGCTTCTAGCTAAGACTCCCTGTGCATAGCGGACTTGTAAAATATATTGGCAAGTGATCAATTAAACGCCTGAGATGGCAACTTATCAATAAATAACAATGGTATCATTCATTGCTTCATATGCTACACAACTTTTTTTTAGACCAAATACTACACCACATATTGAACTTATAAAAAAAAAGAACAATATCAGGCTGTAGTCTGACAATGCGAAGACATGCAATATTGCAGGAACTAATAAATTGATGCCTAAAATGTAGCAACAGAAGTAGCAAGGCAAACATACCTGCAGTAGATGCGGGACACGGAAATTTCGTCATAACTCCCCTGTAAAGTTTCATAATCAAGTAGATATGTCAGCTAGAAGTTGAGATAAATGTAGCAATAAAACTGCAAAATCAGGAGTTTGGCGGTTACATCATAAAGCAGCAGTTCATTAACATATTGACAAACAAGGACCTAGTTCATTGACACATGTAACAATGAAATTGGACACAGTTAATGACATCTGATCCAGTTTTTATAGCAACTATTGAAGAGACACATGATGTACAAGCCTACGGGGCAATGAAAGCATCTCCGGGGCGTAACAATAAGCGCGCCACATAAAAAAGGGTGCCGCAGTTGAACGGTATCAGTTTATCATATGCAACGATGTGGGAGCACATTCCGCATAACACGCTAAGGCAAGCAAATTCACCAGCATTAATATGCAAAGACAACGACAATGTCGCCGACCTGCCGACAGGCGCCTAGATCTCCTCACTGGAGCAAATAAATTAAGCCACTAAGCAACATTGACACAGTAATCACAGTTAACAAAGAGAGCAGCAAGGGCAACACCTCCCAGCTGATTTGATTCCAAGTGAGCAAATACTAGTTAGTAGCAGTAGCCACCAATTAAGCAACAGCGCTGCTGAGGTGCAACCACAACCACGGTTAATAAGGAGAGCAGCGCACAGGAGGCAGCAAGGGCAACAACTCCAGGGTGATTCGATTGCAAGTGATCACAACAGCAATTCAGCTACTAGTTCATCGATGGATGAGGAAGGACATGGTTACCTCACCGGTGGAATCCGCAGATCTCACCAAACTAGGGAGGGTCACACACTGACACTCACAGATCCATGACCGAGATCAAGAATCCTACAGGATATATCATCAGAGAAGCATCATAGTCAGAATCAGATTCAGAAATTTCAGCACAAGTCCCCTGTAAAATCCTATAATCAAGTAGAAATGTCAACTAGCAGTTGAGATAAATGTAGCAATCAAACTGCAAAATCAGGAGTTTGGTGGTTACATCACAAAGTAGCAGCCCATTAACACAACTTGGACACAACTAATGACAAACAGCTTATAGAAACCATTTAAGAGACACATGATGTACAAGCCTATATGGTAATGAAAGGATCTCCAGGACATAACAATGAGTGCACTAAATGTAAAAGGGACAGCGGTTGAACAATACGAGTTTTATCCTATGCAGCTATGTAGGAACACATTAAACGTTAAGTCAAGCAATTTCACCAGCATTGATATGCAAAGACAATGACAACACCGCCAAGGCGCCTAGAGCTCATCAATGGAGCAAACAGAATTAGCCACTGAGCAACCATTGAAGAGACACGTAATGATGTACAAGCCTACAGGATAAGGAAAGCATCTACAGGACGTAACAATGAGCGTGCCAAATATAAAAGGGGCAGTGGTTGAACAATAGTAGTTTCATCCTATGCAACAAATGTTGAGCAGATTGTACATGACACGCTAAGGCAAACAAATTCAGCATCATTTATATGCAAAGATGACAATGGTGTCATCAACTTGCCGACAGGCGCCTAGATCTCATCACTGGGGCAAACAAAATTAGTCACTAAGCAAACATTGAAGAGACACATAATGATGTACAAGCCTACAGGATAATGAAAGCATCTATGGGGCGTAATAATGAGCGGGCCAAATATGAAAGGGGCAGCAGTTGAAAAATATATAATTTTGTCCTATGCAACTATGTGGGAGCACATTCCGCATAACATGCTAAGGCAAGCAAATTCACCAGCATTAATATGCAAAGACAACAACAATGTCGCCGACTTGCCGACAGGCAACTAGATGTCATCACTGGAGCAAATAAAATTAAGCCACTAAGCAACATTGAAACGGTAAGCACAGCTAGCAAGGAGAGCAGCACACACAGGCAACAAGGGCAACAGCTCCCAGGCTCCCCAGCTGATTTTACTCCAAGAGATCACATACCAGTTAGCAACAATAGCCACTAATTAAGCAACAGCGCCACAACGCTACCATAACCACAGTTAATAACAATTCAGTTACTAGTTCATCAATGGTTGAGGAAGGACATAGTCACCTCGCTGGTGCAATCCACAGACCCCAGCAAGCTAGGGAGGGTCACACACTGGCAGATCCACCACCTGCGCAAGGAAAGCCCGGGTTATACCATCAGAGAGGCATCAGAATCAGAAGTCAAAATGCGAAAACGCAAATACAGGTAGAGCTAGCGATGTCGCCATAGGTCGAACATGGAAGCACGGCCACCCGCCCGGATTCGAACCAGATGGGGCGACGACCGAGACGCCAAGTAGACGGAACTAGTAGCTATCTTGGCCGAACGAGAGCAGATGGACGGAAACGCGGGGAGGCGCCGGCGCGGCCTAAGGTGGCGCACGGCTACACGGAAGAGAAGCAGCATCTAGCGAAAGCACGCGCACGCTCGCATCGCCATTCCAGCCCTGCCCGGCCGGCGATCATCCATCCACCCAAATGCGACACGAGCAAGCACGCGCGCGCGCAGACAAGGCAAGGCGGAAAACCCCGCCCCGGTCGGAAGCGACGGACGAGGACCCCGCTCGAGGGCGGCCGATCTTCCGGCCCCCACGCCCAGGACGAGCGCCGGCGGAGCATCGGCCAGCCCGGCCGTCTACCCCCGCCGGGGAGGCGAAATCGCCGGCCGGCCGACCGACCGGAACCCTCTGAGAAATTGGGGGAAATCGAATGTCCCCAAATCATGGAGCACGCGCCGGCGCGATCAGCGAGCGGGGCGACCAGAAGCATGGAAACAAATCCCCTTCCCCCAAAAAGGCCCAAATCGAAACCCTCGTCCCAAAAAAAATTAAATAAAGCTCGTAATAAAGCAATGGAAGCGAGCGAATGCTGGGGCGGCCGGCGAGCGGGCGATTACCTGCCGGAGCAGGAGCGCGATGGCGGGCCGGCGGGTTACCTCCGGCGACGGGCGGCGAGAGATGGGGGAGAGGGGTGGGGCGGGGCGGTCTCGATGGTGGGGACGTAGGGTAGCTCGTAGGGGTGTGGGAGGAAGCGAAGCGACGTGGGAGGAGTGGGAGGTGGTGGGCGGAGTGTGAAGAGAGAGAGAGAGAGAGAGAGAGAGAGTGGGAGGAGGTAAATGAGCGCAAGGTGGGCGCGGCCGGGGGGCGGAAAGCGCGCGGGTTTCGATTTTTGGGGCGCCTCCCTTTGCGCGGGACAAAGCTCTCCTCTCCTCTGCTCTGCTCCGGGTGGGCTTTGCTTGCTTGGGCCATCATTCGACCGACAGTCCATCTGAGCCATCGCGGCGAACCTACCGTTGCAACTTTGTCTCAGCAAAGCAAAGTTATCGTCGCTCATGTTTTTCTTTTCAACACAGGTTTTTTTTTTAGGCAAACTCGCAAGGCTTTTTATTAAACCGTCACATTTACAGGGACGAAGGGTAAGGTCTCCTGGGTGGCCTGACCAAACATGGAGGCCGGTCCCGAGAGTTAAAGCATGCTTTTTTTTGGCAACACAGGTGTACCGCCAATTTCATTACGAGAGAAAACACAAAACAGAGTGGCCCAATTTATACGAAAAACCAGGCCAAAAAACCGTATCGTTGCCTGTCACCCTTCTCCTTCCCAGTGTGTGTCCTCGCCCTTCTTCCTCCTAGCCATCCTTCTCTCCCTCCCCTTCCTTCCTCATGCCATCTCCCTCCTCCCACCGCGTAGTCCGGATGTCACCAGCCGTGTAGTACAAATCGTATCGTCGTTGACGCACTTCTGGCCCGTCGGTGGCTAGGTGTCAGTGATGACTTTTTCAGCACGGACGGGCCAACTGGACGGCCAATGGTGACCTCTGAACGCAGACCGCTGGCTGGTGGTGAGTGATAACATCCCCATTCCTTTTCATTGCTGGCCTTCGTTTCCGTTTTGTTGCCAGCCATGGAATTGCGATTGACAAAAAGGCAGGCATACACAAAAATATACACGCACACGTCGTGCATTCTGCACAAGCACTTTACTTTTCATAACAAACAAACACATATAATTATACTTCACAGCCAACACGTGCATTAAATTGAACACAATTCGTAGCCAACATTTTGAACTTGCTTGTAAAACCTACAAATATAAGTTTTGTTGTGATGTGCTCATACTATGTCGTCCTTCCCAAGTAATTCACTTTGTCTCTCTTTAGTGCATGAGCATGGTAGAGGAAATGAGACTGGTTCATTTTGTGTAGTGACATTAAAATATAGCCTGTCAAAAACCAAATTTGCAAGCAATTTATGATTTATAATAATAAGACATGAGTATGGTTGAAGTAAATGAAGATTGCTTAGAATAATTATACCTTCTAAGACATACTATCGACAATGTCTGAATCTACAGGATCAATAACTGCCTCTAGATAAGAGGTTGATAGACCGAAACAAGAAGTTAGCAAACGTGAAGGTAAACCTATAAGTCCCGAAGGCAAACTTAATCATCTGGACTAGCAGGTGCTTTCTCCTGAACGTTCCTTTCTTTTCAGATTTTTTTGTGTAGTGCAACTAAAATATAATGTCATCACCGCCTTCACATTTAGGATAACACTGTACAAAACAAAATTAATTGTCTTTGCTATATTAAGTAAGATATGCAATCTAAAACCTTAATAGATGTGTCTAGCTCTGGTAACATGAGTTAAAGAATTTTAGTTATTATTAAACACTATTAGAAATAAAAAGTTTGACTAAAATCTAAAGCATTAACATAATTATATAAGCATCATCTATAGAAATTTATGAAGGTAACACGTTTCATCATCGGGCTGGTGGCTAGTGCAACACTATTAGCATGCCTTGACTAAAATGTAAAGCATTAATTGATTTTTATAAGCACTATCTGTAAAAAATGTGTGACAAGTTTCATCATCCGCCTAGTGCTTAGTACGACACAATTAGCATAGTTTCATTAAAATCTAAAACAGTAGCCAGGGGCGAAGCTGGAGCTTAAGTCACCCTCATGCACCAACTTCAACATTGTGTATTTTTTAAAAACAAAAATGGTGTAACATTTTCAAGCAACATCGTACTAAATAGAAGTGTGTTTCATATCTTCTAGCATCGATTATACGATACACTATAATAATTTTTCTTTGCTACGAAAAGTAGCAAATAAGAAAATATCAATGAAAAATATTGGCTACTTTACCTATTTGTACACAATGTGCAAATACGTTAAATTTCATTAACAATGTTGACATCGAAATATCAAGTGAATATAAAAAAATTAAATCATATAATTATTTAAGTTAGAAATTTACCTTTTAACATTTAGGCTCTCTTACTTTTATAAATCAATCAACATTATTATTCTTTTTATAGGAAAAAATAACATATTGCTTGAACTATCTCCATAAACCAAGCAATTTTTCTTACCACGTCTTTAAGACTAGGATTGTAATCCTTTTGCGATGATTATACCAAATTCCTTCTTAAAAATTAGTCTGATCTCTACGTTGTCTTGTGATGATTTTCTCTTTTAAGAAGATGCCTATCCGTATCTGCCGGATGTTGTCTTGTGATGATTTTTTCTTTTAAGAATATATATCCATATATCTGCATTTGGTAGAGATTAATTATATAAATTAGACGGCCTTCACAAGAAGCTTCTACACGGAACCAAAAGAATAAAAAAAGGGGAGATTTGAGAAATCCTCTTACACTAATAAACGGCGACACTTCTGCTTCGATACCCCCCCCCCCCCCCCCTCCCCCTAAACATATCAGTGGCTAAGATTACCCCATACCTCTTCATAATAATGGGTAGGATGACCATTTTTGAAAGTACATCACCCACGACGAGACCTCTGATGCGTGGGCTGCGTATGGCCGAGCACGGCGGTATTCATGGGCCAGCCCACCAGGCGGCGGGCCACTTGCTATTTCAATGTGCGACTAAAAAACGAGCTTACCACTCGACTACACCACCACCATGTCTAAAATAAACTCGACTACAACACCGCTAGTGATATATAAAGCACGAAAATATGCTATTAGTTGTTGCCTGTAGATCTCGCGGTCATCATTGTTCTTTTTTTTACGTCAACCACATGCATGCAATTTATTGAAAAGGTCCAGGGATCTCTGAAGCTACTATACGTACTGAGAATACAATCAGGAGGCTGAAGCGCCCAGACCTGACACTGATTATTACTAACACCCGCCCTAGCAAGTGCATGCACACTGCGCTGTTTCTGAGCGCCGAACCCAGCCTACTTTGTATTCCTGCCTTGTGCGTAGAAGCTCTTTCACCTCTTCGATCACAGGACCCAAAACTGAAGAAAAAAAAATCCCTTGCTCTGTAGTTTGCAATCCATCTCCACGTGCAACCTCTCAACGTCCATGTCCACAACACGTCATCGTTGCTCTGTGGTTTGTACTTTGTACTAGTCAAGTTGTTCAACGTTTCTGTGTGCGTAGATTTGTTGTATGAAGGCACGCGGTAACTACCCACGTGGATGTATGTGCAAATCTCAAATCGATCTGCGCGTGTGCCATTTCTTCTATTTTGTTCGTGATAGATTCATGCCTTTGGTCTGGTGCATGTGTATGTCTCCCCAGAACAGCCATTGTATCATGCATGTATATGTTCCCATTTTCTAATTTTTTGTTCACAAATTTAAGAAATATTTGTGTTTTTAAAAAGGTTGCTAATTTTTTTAAAAATACTTTGTTTGCAACTTGTATTCAACATAAATTGTCAGGAATTTCTTAACAATTTCGGAAAAAGAGTGTTCAAGTTTGTAAATTTTACAGTTCAAAAAGTGGTTTCAATATAAGAAAATGTTCATGTTGATTGTGATGGAAATAGCAAATAACCAAAGCATTCAAATTAGAAAAAACTACAAGCTCATGGATGCATCCGTCTGGCCTAGTCTAGCACAATCCTCTCAAACCGGTGGTTTTCTCCTGAAGCAGGTAGACATCCATGTCAGGTTTGAAGAAAAATGTATTCAAAACCATAGTTTAAGTAGTAAATGCTTTAAAAAAGTATCTTATAAAAAAATGAAAAAAGGATTTAAAACACTTACTTAATATTATTATTTTGGTATTCCAAACAATATTTCAAAATTTCGGACAGGTTTCAAAAATATAATAAAGTTCAAAAAGGGAGAAAAATGAATTAACGAAAAGAGAGAAGAAAAACAAAAGAATATAAAAGAAAAAATGATTAGGCCTTAGGCCTTGGCCCAACTAGGCGATGACAACGCTCCTGCCGGGCCCCTGTTCGTCCGGCTGAGCGCTCGTGGCTTTCAAAAGACTTCACCTATTCAAAAAATGTCTATGTTTTCAAATTTCGTTCACAAATTCATCAAATATTTCCCTTTTCCAAAAAAGAAATTCACAAATTAAAAAGCAATCGAGAAGTTTCAAATAATGTCCGTGAATTCAGAATGTATTCGGGATTTACAAAATGTTCCTGTTTTTGAATCTTTTTACACGAATACAAAAAAGTCTGGTGAAATTTAAAAAAAATGGTTTCATTTTTCTGGAATTTTTATATTTTTATGGAATTCTAAATTTTTTAGCACTTTTTAAAAAAAGTTCGCGATCAAAATTTTGTTTGCTCTTTTTTAAAATGTTCGTGTTTTGTCATTCTGAGCAACTTTTAAAGACACGAACATTTTCTTTGTAATTTATGTACAATTTATTAAAATATGATTATTTTTATATTTGAACAAAATTCTAGTATGCAAACATTTTTTAACAAATTGTAAAAGCGCGAGCATTTTTTAGAAAGAAAGAAACGTGAGAGGGGAAAAGCAAAAAACTAAAAAGAAACAAAATATGAACAGAAAAAAGAGAAAAAGACGCGGGTTTTCTGGGAAAAAAGTCGGTAATCAGAAAAAATATTCACGAGTATGAATTTTTTTCTTGGATTTGAAAATGTTCATAGGTTTTATAAAAAAAGTTTTATGTAAACTGTAAAAGTGCATGGATTTGAAAAAAGTTCAATAGAGTGTTTGCAAAAAAAAAAAAAAAACCACAGATTTGGAAAAAGTTCGTTAAATTTGAAAATAAAGTTCGCGAAGTTGAAAAGATTCACAAATTTGAGAAAAGTTCATAAATTTTAAAAAAATTCATGCATTTTAGATATTTAAAGAATGAAAAAGGAACCAGAAAATAAAATAAAATAAAAACCTGAGTAAAAACAGAAGAAAAAGGGCCAAAACAGCCCGCAGAAAAAGTTCACGAATTAGATAAAAGTTTGCGAAATTGAAGAACATTCGTTCATTTGAAAAAAGTTTATGAATTTAGAAAAAGTCTACAAATTTAAGAAAATATTTAAGAATTTAAGAAAATGAAAAAGGGGAAAAGATGAACAAATAAAGGAAAATAAAAAATGGATAAAACTGAAGAAAAAATGCCAGTTAAAACCAAAAAAGAAGAAAACCAGAGTGAGATGATGCACACCAAAAATAATAAAGGAAGTAACTATGCATAAGAAATGAGGTGTCCCAGTTGGTTATAGCGGGTGGAAATAAACCAATAGGTTGGGAGTTTGAATCCTACCTCACGCACTTATTTTTTGAAGGTTAAAAAAAAGAAAATAAAAATGGGCCAGGCCCGTTAGTCTACATACAGCTCGTATGTGTAATATACATATAGGTGGGTATACCTTATAGTGTGTGTGTGTTGGGGGGGGGGGGTACCGAAGCAAGGCTCGCAAGGGCAAAAGAAGAATACATGTGTGTCTAGTTCATGAACAAAATATTATATCTAATACATTTTTCAGAAATATGCTTTGAAAATCAAGACGTCCTCTTACAAGCCCTTCATAGAAGCCTCTGTGTGCATGTTTCAACTCTTGGTTGAATGGCCTTATTTCTTCAAATGTCATTTTTTTCGGCGGAAAGGCCATACATTTTTCTCGATCAAATGGGCCTAGCTGAATCATGCAAATCACTCTGCACTTTTTGTGGAACATTGATTATTCAGAGTATGCTTTCACCGAACATCAACATCATACTCTAATCGACAATAGCAATATGAACAATTTGATTTGAAAAATACTGATCAAATGAGTAAGAGATTTTCTGCATGTTCTAATGTTTTGAATTTTCACACCATAGATCTTTGATTTTGCTAGGACCATGATCACCCTTTTTGACAAGGTAATTTCTCACCAGGTAGGCCCACGATGACATAAGACCCACGTCCATGTATGCCGAGGACCAAGTCAAGACTAGCAATAGGGGGTGGGCGACTAGGCGATGCATACCTGTTGGGGAATATTTAGAGCATCTATAGCCGGACCCCTTATATCCTCCTCAAACGTCCAAAACGTCCGTCCGGTCGAAAAAATGTGACCCAACCGGATCCCCTACTTTCTCCCTAAACATCCGGACTGACCGGCATATCTCAAACCCGTCTCAAATCTAGGGGCAATATGAGGCTGCCCGGTCATGCCCGGGCACCTTCACTCGACCCAACATGCAGCAACTTGACGAGAAAACCGCGGGAAGAAATTCTCCCGCGACGTGCTAGAGCCGTCGCCCACACCGCGCCAAACCCGAAGCTCGCCCGCGTCGTGGCCGCTGTGCCCGCGCGGCCCCGGAGCTCGCACGCGCCCCCGCTGCTCGTGGCAGACTTGTGTGCATGTCTAGGGCATGTATGGCTAGTATCTGACGTGTGACGTGTGTCTGTGCATTGTATGGGCAATGTCCGACTAGTGTATGGCATGTGTGGTGTGTGTCTGGGCATTGTATGGGTAATGTCCCACTAATGTATCTCGCAAAAAAAAAAGTCCCACTAATGTATGGCCTATGTGGTGTGTGTCTGGGCAATGTACGAGTAGTGTATGGCCTGTGTGCGTGCGTCAACACTGGTCGCCGTGCTCTGGCCGTAGTCCTCGCAGCCGCGCCACCGGAGCTCGCGTGCAGGCCGTCGTAGACGCGTGCGGGCGTGCGGGCCGCCGCAGCCGCGTGCCGGTAGCTAGCTGCCGCTGGCCGCACGCATGCTTGCCTTGCGTGCTAGCTAGCCAGCCGCTGGCTGCGTGCGTGCATGCACAACTGGCCTTCGCGCGCATGCCGCCAGAGCTCGCCGCCTCACTGCCGCTGCTGCTTGCGATGGACGTCCGCTGCCGTGCTCTAGCGAGTTCGCACACAAGGTGTTTGTCGAAAGGACCGAAAAGTAGGAAGAAAAAATTACTGTACGTGAAAGGAGTCAAAACGGACATGCCTGATCACTGCCGGGGAGCTTCCGTGGACGTTTGAGGGACCAAATCAGCTAGGTCAGGCTGTAAATGCTCTTACACCTCATATTGTGTGCCAGTCGGGATTTCCATCACTTGGCCTGTCGGCAGTCAATTCTCCCAGCAGTCCAACGACCTTCATGGGGACGTTAGAGGCTTAGAGCTCCACTACGCACTAAAGACCAAGCGTTATTGACTGCCTCCACTAGGTGTTTAAGACGTATGTTATCACTTGTAATGGGCATGAAATTGCAGGTATTCAGGCCTTGTTTGGTTCGGCTGTGGATTTCTAAAAGCAGCTGTGAAAAATCTGCTGTGGAAAATCTGATGTGAAAAAGATGTAGGTCATTTGGCAAAACAGCTGATACAGCTTTTTCAGATTTTGGTCCGCAGCGGAATCAGATTTTGGAAAGCACGTCCTGGGCTGCTTCCGCTTTTGGTTCAGATTTTGGCAGCGGATTTCTGGAATCGGATTCTGCTGGGTTCGCCCTTTGGTTCAGATTCTGCCGCACGGCAGCGGAATCTGTCGATAAAAGCTGAACCAAACAGGTTATACTCCGGAGCATTGATGACCAGCCGTTGTAGCTCCGGTGCATGGCTTACTCTATATAAGCATGTCTGGAACCCTAGGTCGAGGGTTCCAAACATTTGTAATCACACGTTACGCAAGAGAGACAACACGGCAAACAAGAAATATGGTATTACCTTCACCGCGGAGGACCTCAACCTGTATACATTCTTGTGTACTCCCATTTACACTTTGGTAGTTCTACGCTCCATAGTCCATACACACCCCTCGCTCTATTGTCAGGATTATATCCACGACGCATTTGGAAATGTGAGAGATTCGTGAATATTCTCCTAGTCAAGACACCAAAGGAAAGACCAAATGCTAGAGTTACCATTAGAAATTTGGAAATGACAAGTTTTAGGCATGCCAGGCCAGAGAGCAAAAAGGCAGATTTAGGGGATGTCGTGGGAATGATTCCGACAATAGAGAGGGGTAGTGTAAGGGAGCATGATATATCGAGATGCAAATGGGTGACACAGTGGTTTTAGCGAGTTCAGGCCTCTCACGGTGGAGATAACAGCCCTACATCTCGTGCTCCGGAGAGGCTTTGTTTTCGTCTAAGTATGTATCCGGAGATTACAATGTGTGTGAGAGAGGGGGGAACGGATCCCCATGCCTGAGCTAAATCCTGAGACTAATAGTGAGAGAGATGAGAGCGAGGGGAAGAATGAGGGCCTGCCTCCTTAGCTACATGGTGGGGGTGGCTTATATAGAGTGCGCCACCCCCTCACCTCTTACGTTACAAAGTGGGGCATGGATGTCATAATGCCAGCCCACTACGAAACCTCCACTATGAGAATGATGCTTCGACTGCCTTGTCGACTGTTGGTCTTCGCATATCTGAGTGAGTCATACGGCCGAGTGGTTGACTGTCATCCGAGTGGATAGTATGTCTGTATGAGATTTATCTAGACCCACCTCATGTGTGGACCCCATGCTTTATGATATTTCGACCCTTCTTGGGCCTACCTGTTATGTGTATCCCCAACATTAGCCCACGAATTGATTGAGATTTTGTAGAACGAGTTTGTGAAATACACAATTTGGCCCGAGTGATTACGGAAATACTTAGTACCTGTCATCGTGCTTTCGAACAACCAAGGCTTGAACAAAATCTCAATGGATTATGGCACTGCGCTTCCCGATTGATCTGGGGTAAGCGGCCGCGAGGAGAAACTTGGTAACAGTCGTTCAGCTCTCGGAAGAGGTTAACTCGTGATCCGAGTATGGAAGTGTCATTAAATCTAGGCAACCAGATTGACGCATGGACCACTCTCTTAGAGAGGTGCCATTCTTATCCCAGAGGAACGTCAATACTAGTCGGTTCTAGATCCAAACTTATGAGTTTCATGCTTTGAGTCCTAGAAGAAGGCTCAAAACGGGTCCGCGGAGGAGCGTTAAACTCGCCTTATAGCAAAACTTTTCTGAGTGATTTGGAGCTGGTCCTGCGCCGCATAACTAATTACTCGGAATTTTGTTCTATGGGTGCGCGAGGTGTAGTCCCTGAGACTCGGACTGATTGCTGGTAGTCGGTTGGAGTCTATAGGGTTTGTTGTACTTGAATGTTGTTGTTGGATTTACCCGAGCATATGTTTCTTCTTGAGTTCTCTTCCAGTGGGGGCACGCTGAGTGCATGCACCCACTGGGTGTAATCTCCGAGCCTCTGTCGGACTAGATGAGTCTGGCAGAGGATTTAAGTCTCCTCCTGAACCTCGCCATGCAGTCGGCACGGTAAATATATTTTAGTCTGAAATTGAGTGAATCACACAGATCTTCATGCGCTTGGAGCGGTAAATAAGTTCAGCCTGGAGCTGAATCAACCGGTCTGATCTTCGTGCACTCGGGCACGGTAAATAAATTCAGCCTAGAACTGGGTCAAGCACGCGAATCATCATGCACTCGACACAATGAATGAATTCGGCCTCAAAACTGCCGACTGTAGGAAAAAGCTGGACACTCCAAGGAGTAATCGTTCCAGTAGGACTTATTACATTTACTGTTAGCTTTTGCTCTTGCGAACCAGACGATCGGGTTGGAGACGAAGAGTGAGCATTAGGTATTGAGCATATTTTATGAAAAGTAGAAAGCTGAGTGAGGAACATGCCGACTGGCGGCGCGCCCATAGGTTTAGCCCCCGAATCGGTTGAGGTTTTGTAGAACGAGTTTGCGATAGACACAATTTGGCCCGAGTGATTACGGAAATACTCGGTACCCGTCATCGTGCTCTCAAACAACCAAGGTTTGAACAGAATCTCAATGGATTCTGGACTATTCATTTTCCGATTGATCGGATTGGGTTGATTGTTGTGCAAAATTGGGTGGCATTCATATGTCTCTCGAGAGAGATTGACTAGAGGTGGACTGAGGACATGTCATGAAAACCTGAGTGACGACACCGGCGCGTGGTCTAATTCTCCGGAGAGATGCCACCCACTATCCCAGGGGAACGCCAGTGCAGGTCATCTCCGAGTCCAAGTTTATGAGGCACGCTCCTTGGAGCCTAGACAAAGGGCCAAATTAACCCGCGACGGGCGTCGAGCTCATCCATGCAATCCTGAAGGTGACTTCAGTCAGGTGTTTTACGTGTCCGAGTGCACGGAGACCCTTGGAGGGTGGTCGGTCGGACCGACATGTGTCCTTTAGGAAAGGCATAATAATAAATCATGCATGCCCGCGCAGAAGTAGTTATGTCGCGGTTAGTGGGGAAAGTGGGGCACTGCGAGGAAAAACTTGGTGGCACTCGTATGTCTCCCAGAGGAGATAGACTAGTGGTCCGAGGTGGACGTGTCATGAAAACCCAAGTGGCGAGGCTAGTGTGTGGACTGACTCTCCGGAGAGAAGCCACTCATCATCCCGAGGGAACACCAGCACATGCTATCTCCAAGTCCAAGTTTGTGAAACTGACGCCTTGGAGCCTAGAAGAAGGGCCAAGTGTATCCGTAGAGGAGCGTCAGTTTCACCTTTTTGCAGTCCTGAAGATGACTCCAGGTAATGATTTGGGCAATCATCAAAGTGGATGATGCTGCCCTTATATCGGCGGACCGAGCAAGTATGTTTAGAAAAATATTCCTGAGGTGCTCAACAGATTGATTAAGTGGGCGTAACCCCTGAGGGTGACACAGCCCTTGGCTGTGGCGCAGCCCCCGAGTGATGCTCGAAAGAGGTAAGCCCGCTACAGAGTGCGATATGAGGTTTGATCATATGAGTAACTTAGTCGTTTCCACGTGGGGATACAGTGGTGAAGACGTGTCCAACTAATGGCGACACGGGGGAGGGGGGAGTGTCGAGTGGTGAGGACGTGGCCAACCGAGTGGCGACGCGCGGGGCAGCGAAGTGGTGAGGAGGTGTCTCACCGAGTGGCGACCCGCAGGGCGGCCAAGTGGTGAAAAGGTGTCTCACCGAGTGACGATGCGCGGGGCGGCCAAAGTGAAGGTGCATCCTGCTGAGCGGCAACATGCAGGCGACCGAGTGACGACGCGCGGGGCGGCCAAGTGGAGAAGACGTGTCCAGCCAAGTGGTGACGCGCGGGGCGACCGAGTGACGACACGCGGGGCGGTCAAAGTGAAGGCGTGTCCAGCTGAGCGGCAACGTGCGGGCGGCCGAGTGACGACGCGCGGGGCGGCCTAGTGGAGAAGACGTGTCCAGCCAAGTGGTGACGTGCGGGACGGTCAAAGTGAAGGTGCGTCGCCATCGGTTGGTCACGTCCTCACAAATCGGCCGCCCCCGCGCGTCACCATCGGTTGGTCACGTCCTCACCACTCGGCTACCCCATGCGTCACCACTTGGCTGGACACGTAGTCCTTCACTCGGCCGCCCCCGCACGTCGTCACTCGGCCACCCCGCGCATCGTCACTCGGCCGCCCGTGTGTGAGAGGTTCGAGGACGGCATCGAGGCTGGAGACAACGACTGGCGGACGGCGCCGGTGTCGATGTATGGAAGCGCGACGTCAGCGTCGTAGATGGAGTCCGAGACGACGGGTGGACGGCGTTGGTGTCAATGTGTGGAAGCGCGACGTCGGCGTCGTAGATGGAGTCGGAGACGACGGGTGGATGGCGCCGACGTTCGTGCGTGGGGGCACGGCGATCGCAACAAGGCCGGAGATGACAATGCGTGGACGGCGTCGCTTCATCGTCTGGGAGCAGAACCAGCGATCAGAACAGAGCGAGGTGTCCCTTTCGCCGCTTCTTCTCCTTATGATTATTGATCACGCATGGGTGATGTCAGGAGGAAAAGATCAACTCATTGTTAGATAATTAATTCAAAGAAAGACTAGATCAAATGGATACTTCACTGATCCTTTTGTTTGTATGCATGGCGCAATGGCCAGAATTCGAGCAGCCAATCTCTCTCGCGATGGTCGTCGATCTGCTGCGGAAAATTGATGAAAAACCATTTGCACCATGGCTCGACAGACATCATGCCCCACGGTGGGCATCAATTGTCGTGGGAACAGATCTGACAGTAGAGATTAGGGGTACGTATGAGAGGGCAGTGCCTAGCTACGACGAGGTTGTACACTCGGATTTACGAGTTCAGGCCCCTCTCGGAAGAGGTAACGACCCTACGTCTCGGTGCCGCGGGAGCTTGTTATCTGGAGTGTTGAGTTACAGGGGGTGCAAACTCTTGTGCAGGAGCAGAGGGGCGGCTTATATAGAGTCCGCTGGCCCCTCTTGAATGCCCCGTTACCCAAGGGTTCGATGGAGAAGTAAAGGGTGAGAGCATTACTGGTAACGTCTGTAATTGGTGTTCTTTATGATGGCGAACTGATCTCCTGACTGTTGCTATCCCAGGGTGACTCTAGGTCTTCTGCCTTCGAGTGGTGTCTGGTACTCCGAGTGGATGGGGACAGTCGAGTGGTGGAGAAGTAATCGAGTGGATCTTGTGTCGAGTGACTTGCACGTTGCGGTCATTCCAGTCGGTGTCCCTTCTCTAACTTTGTAGGTCTTGGATTCCTGTATGTAATACTTTGGGTAGGGTATGTAGGTCAGGCCTGGGAGCCTTCCCTAGGTACATGTCCTCGTCAGGGGACATAAGTGTTTCCTTTCTGGATAGATGAACTAGGAAAACATTTTACCTTCAAACCTCAAATGCCAAGAAATTATGCTCTTTAATAACTATCCAATTAGATGATGCAATGAGGGCTTTATTCTGGATCTTTGTTGTCAAAACACTAGTTGAACATAAGGCACAAAATTAATTAAGATATCAAGTTAACAACATAGTTGCAAATTGCAATACAGACACAAACAAACTTCACAATACTACTGAATTTATCTATCTAAGCAGCATCCACATGCTTTCAACTCTCCATTGCTGTCGGCCTAACCTCGATCCCCTCTATGATAATCTGGCACCCATGCGACCCTGTCAACCCTCTGAACTCAATGGACACATTACTCTCGTTTCCTTCCAGACACTGCTCGTCCAACTGTATTCTGATCTCTTGCTCTACCCACCGTCCGTCACTCCTCACGCTCACGCCATCAGGTTTCAGCCGTCGCTTCCGACTTTGATTCTTCTCGGTCATGGCTACTAATGCGGACAACGATGACGATCCATCAAGTTCCCAGTCCCAGTCCCATAACGGAGATCGCGAGTAGTTATGAGGCACCAGATGGTTGCACTCATGGTTGCAGATGGCAGCGGCAGAGGACGCTGTAGCTTCTTGGCTTTGCTTCTGACCGGTGTTTGGAGCTGGCAACCAGTGCACCCTGTATACGAGATAGGCGGCATAGCCTCTACCGACGCCCGGGAGGTTTTTGGTGTTCAAAATGCCATACACGTCCAGCCAGCACAAGTGCGATAGAACAGCCACCTCACGGAATCTACAAATCAAAAGGGTAAGTCTAAGTTTACGGCAAAAGCAGATCAAACAAACGCTAAAATATGCACACACAAAAAAGTATAAATTGGGCAGACAGGATTCTCATAATCCACCGTAATGTCCAACTCAACCTAAATTATTTGCTTTACTTCCCAATAATCTTTTATACCAGTTACACTAGCGAAGATAATGTAGTTAAAGTTTTGTAGACCCGATCACCTAATTTCACAGTACTTAGCCTAAATTCAGTATGGTGGTGTGCATTTTTTTTAAAAAGAACAATATAGTTGCAAGTATAAAAATTACTGAAATTGTACCGGCAATTATGCGAAATGGCACGAAAACAAAACCTGGAGTGAGGGTGGCAGTGCGACCAGGCGAGGCCTCCGTAGGGGTACCCACTCCATCCATAACACAGAGCTTTCGCCGGTATCATGTACTTCTTGCCGCCGCTACGCCTGTCCAGCGAGAAGCTCTTCTCGCCCGGCCGGTCGATCCATGCCAATGTCATTCGAGATCGATCATTTGATGAATGGTACTAACAATTAAGTCTGCGCAACAGCAAAGATTACCAGCTTGCCGCCGTCGAGAAGGACGGGGGAGTCGCAGAGGCGGGAGAAGAGCTCCTTCTTCGTTTCACCCTCGCGGCGGCCGGCGGTGCCACACCGCGCGAGGATGTCGGCCCAGTCCGCCGGGAGGAAGCTCCCCCAGACCTCGTCGGAGCCGGCGGCCGCCCGGAGCGCGGTGGCGGTGGCCGCCAGCCTGCACGCGTCGCCGGGGGAGGTCAGGGAGGCGACGAGGGCCAGGCAGTCCGCCGGGAGGTCGCAGAGGCCCGTCTCCGTCGCCATGCATACGCGTTGATTAATTTTGCTTGGGTCGATCCTGGCGGGAGCGACGATAAAGACTTTTTGGACCTGGATGCGTCCGTACTACGTTGCTGGTCACTAACACATGGTGTTGCGACGATGACAACATTTCTTGCTCCAGATGCGAGAGTGAGCACATGGTGATCATGGCGTGGCTATGGCCACATAATGACGACATTCGTGAGGCCAACTTGGGTAGAACATATAATTAGTGGACCAGTTCCCTTCTCTCTCTTTTTTCTTCTCACAAAGAAAAGTTCTCTTCTATTTTTTTATTTTTTTGCGGATGCTAGAAAGAAAAAGAAAAGGAAAAGGGAAAGAAGAGAGATGCAAAATATATTTAATTACCCTGCCTATTTTATAACTTTTTTTTTGCGGAATCTGTCTACTTTATAACTAGCTCTCTTGTATCTTTACAATTCGAGTACCTTGGGAAGAAATATATACTGTATTTGTTGGATCATAGTCACCTTGTAAACAAAAAAGTGAAATGAAGACATGTAATTTATCCTACGTGCATATCTATGATGTTAAACTTGCACTTCCCCCATGAATGGAAGAACAAGCCAAAAGAAAAAGGTGCAACTTCAGGTTGAGAAAACGGCTGACATAGGGGAAAAATATATAGAGATGAAAATTTCCGCTGAGTATGACTCTTTGACAATTTTTCAGACGCAACTTCGTTCTCATAGTTTGTAAGAAAAGCTGTTGGAGTGGAATCCGCACAAAACATTTTTGGCTTAAAAACTAACACAAATTACATGATTGGTTTGTCTTTGGTTGTGGTACCTCCTTTGGCAATCTTCTCCCTCGGCGGTTGTACCTTCCTCCTCGGCCAGGGGCTCCAATGGACGACTATGAGGGCATATTGTGGGTTCTGGTCCCTGCTAGCCTTCTTATACTCTTCACCTTTTATAGTGACCTTTTTGGTAAACAGTGTATTTTTAGCTCGGTAAATAGTGTTTGTTGTTATCATTCAGGAAAAAAAAACCATCCCGGAAATGGTGTCGGTTTATTTGGGTTTTTCGGTGCGGGTCTTTACATGGTTTCATAGTGGGTTGTGATGGACTGGAAACAAATTGGACTAGAGCGGTGCGAGTTGAGCAAAATTAGGGGGTGAAAAGAAATTGAGCAGACGAAACTGCACATACTAAAATGGTTCTAGTTGACGGGATCACCCACAGGTTCAATCCACTCGGTTGGATTGAATGACTCAATACATTCCCCAAGTCCCCGTCATGGACATATCCGTGCACTCACACTGCCCTGAACTGGCACACGCCTTTTCTTTCCTCTATGCCTGGGCTTTGACTTTTGAGGTATGATTTTCGGTTTGGCGGGTTTTGCAAATTTGTTTAATTTGTACCCGTTCCCAGGTTTGCACTCTCTGTCATTTTCACAAAATTACTTTAAATAGCACGATAATCCTACACACACACGGACCCTTTACGAGCTTTTACGTGATTTTCTTCTAACTAATCTCTCTCCCGCTGAAATTCAGCGGGGGTGGACCCCATCCTCCCCTCTTGTCCAATCCCAATCGCCCACGTCTGTTAGTCCGTGAACCCCGTAATCAATCCCTCCCTGAGTCTAGCATTACTCTAAATAACAATTAGTACGATATTTTTGGTCCCAATTGACTTTTCTTTCCCGAGTTAGCATCCAATGTAACTATGCTTGAACGGAAATAAAGCTAGCCAAGAAGGCTTTTCATACAAAAAAAGACGATAATGGCATAAAATTTATCTCAGAAGGCAACGTATCCAAAGTAAAATTCTGATGCTACTCTTTTCTTTTACTAATGATGAAAACAAACAGGAGGCTGTTCACAGGTTCGTACGAAGCCACATGAGCTCATCATGACCGGGCCAGCAGAGCCCGGGCCGTCGCCCTTGGCCGGTCGGCGCTGGTAAGGGAAGGCGCCGATCTCCCCTTCGATCCTGCCCCTGACGTCGACGAGCAGGCAGCGCAGCCTGGCCGCCTCGGCCTCGAGCGCGGCGTGGTCCTGGACCTTCTTGGTGAGCTGCTCGTTCATAGCCCTGAGACGGGCCGCCTCCTCCTGCAGCACCGCCGTGTGCTCCTTCTTCTTCTCGCGGTACTTGCGCACGGCCGCCCGGTTGCCTGACGGGCGGCGCTTCTTGCTCCGGGAGGTGGCGTGGGCGTCCTCCGGCTCGGTGGGGGAGTCGGCGGCGGCGGCGTCGGAGGAGGCGGAGGCGGCGAGCTTGGAGTGGACGTGGTGGCAGGTGTGGCTGTGGGGGAGGTCGTGGGCGGGCGGGTTGCACGTGTGGGTGTGGGTGCAGCACGCGAGGTGCTCCGCCGCGCCCCCGAGCACGTCGTCGAAGTAGCTGCCCATGGACATGGAGGAGAAGTCCAGGTCCCCGTCGTCCATGGCCGCGATCGATTTGCAGCGACCAGGAGACGCTTAATTAGCCTGTGCTCACGTGACGCTTGCATTTGTTTCTTATTTTTTCCCGGGAAGGTGTCGACATGATGGGAAATACTTCAACGTGGACCAGAGGAAGCCACTACCGTTCACAAAAGAAAAACGCCAGCGATTTATTCATCTATTTTTGTTTGTCAAAAAGAAGCACCTTTTTTTTGCGGGGGTCAAAAAGAAGCACCTGATGCAAACTACTTCGCCCGGGCGAGGAGCCGAGGAGGCGGAGCGGAGTCCTGGGGCAAAAATCCTACACAGTTTTTTTTGTTCTTTTTTGCGAAATAAAAATCCTACACAGTTAGAGCGTCTACAACCGGACTTGTCAAATCCGGCACCCTATATGCCCGTGGCGTGTTTCAGCCGCGTCTGCGGACAGTGACTCCCCAAATCGCCGCATCCACCATCGTCAGAGCCATCGTTGTCGTCACCGTCATCGGAGAAGGAAGAGGAGATGACGAATTAGCCTTTGAAGCGCCGGATGACGCGGTCCTGCTTCTGCTTCAACTTTGCCACCCTCATCGCCTCTCGCTCGGACTCTCAATGCCGAGCCGGAGCTGAAGGAAATATGCCCTAGAGGCAATAATAAAGTTGTTATTTTATATTTCCTTATTCATGATAAAGGTTTATTATTCATGCTAGAATTGTATTGATCAAAAACTTAAATACATGTGTGAATACATAAACAAACACAGTGTCCCTAGTAAGCCTCTACTAGACTAGCTCGTTGATCAGAGATGATTAAGGTTTCCTAACCATGGACATGAGTTATCATTTGATAACGGGATCACATCATTAGGTGAATGATGTGATGGACAAGACTCATCCGTTAGCTTAGCATAATGATCATTCAGTTTTATTATTATTGCTTTCTTCATGTCAAATACATATTCCTTCGACTATGAGATTATGCAACTCCCGGATACCGGAGGAATGTCTTATGTGCTATCAAACGTCACAACATAACTGGGTGATCATAAAGATGCTCTACAGGTATCTCCGAAGGTGTTTGTTGAGTTGGCATAGATCGAGATTATGATTTGTCACTCCGAGTATCGGAGAAGTATCTCTGGGCCCTCTCGGTAATACACATCATAAGCTTGCAAGCAAACGACTAAGGAGTTAGTCACGAGGCGATGTATTACGGAACGAGTAAAGAGACTTGCCGGTAACGAGATTGAACTAGGTATGAAGATACCGACGATCGAATCTTGGGCAAGTAACATACGATGAACAAAGGGAATTACGTATGTTGTCATAATGGTTCGACCGATAAAGATCTTCGTAGAATATGTAGGAGCAAATATGGGCATCCAGGTTCCTCTATTGGTTATTGACCGGAGAGGTGTCTCGGTCATGTCTACATAGTTCTCGAACCCGTAGGGTCCGCACGCTTAACGTTCGTTGACGATATAGTATTATATGAGTTATATGATTTGGTGGCCGAATGTTGTTCGGAGTCCCGGATGAGATCACGGACATGACAAGGAGTCTCGAAATGGTCGAGAGGTAAAGATTGATATATGGATGATGGTATTCGGACGCCGGAAGTGTTTCAGAGGGTACCGGATACTTATCGGGTCACCGAAAGAAGTTTCGGGCATCCCCGGCAAAGATATGGGCCTTATGGGCCAAGTGAGGGAACACACCAGGCCACAAGGGGCTGGTGTGCCCCCTATAGGGCCGGCCTAAGGGGAGGGAAAGGAAAGGGGAGGAGGAAAGGAAAGAGTGAAGTTGGACTCCCACTTCCTTCCCTCTCCCCCCCTCGAGTGGAGTTGGACTCCCACTTCCTTCCGTCTCCCCCCTCTTTCCTTTCCCCCTTGTCCATACAAGGAAGGGGGGGAGGGGGCGCAGGAGGGCAGGAGCCCTAGGGCCGGCGGTCAGCCCCTAGGGGCGCGCCCTGGCAGCCCCCCTCTCCCCTCCCACCTATATATACATGGGGAGGGGGCGCCGCACAAGGACACAACATTGTCTTAGCCGTGTGCGGCGCCCCCCTCCACCGTTTACTCCCTCGGTCATATTTTCGTAGTGCTTAGGCCAAGCCCTGCGGAGATCACATCACCATCACCGTCACCACACCGTCGTGCTGTTAGAACTCATCTACTACCTCGCCGTCTTGCTGGATCAAGAAGGCGGAGGACGTCACCGAGCTGAACGTGTGCAGAACGCGGAGGTGCCGTGCGTTCGGTACTAGATCGGTTGGAGTGCGAAGAAAGTTCGCCTACATCAACCGCGTTATGAAACGCTTCCGCTTACGGTCTACGAGGGTACGTAGACATACTCTCCCCCTCGTTGCTATGCATCTCCATGGATAGATCATTGCGTCTGCATAGAATTTTTTTCCATGCAACGACTCCCAACAGGAGCGTCTTTGCATTGATCCTCCAGAGCCGCCGGGCGTTCTTCCCCGCCGTCGTAAGTGACCGACGGTACACCCACTAGAGGACACGCTCATCCTCGTCGGGCACCGGCGGTATCACACGGAGGGTGCGGGAGGACTATGCAACCGCGTCGGACGTGGCCCCATCTCCCTTGTCCTCTGCCCCTCGGGGCGTACGACGTGCCCTTCCCATTCTGGAGTGCGCATTTGCCGCGCCGGCGCAGCGGGCACTAGAACCTACCACTGCCCGCACGGAGCAGCAACCGGAGGTGGAGCAGGCCGACGGACGGGCAGCGCCGATTGAGCCGCCCTCGTAGATCCGCGTGTGGGGCGGGAAGGGCGGCGCTGCGGCCGCGGGCGACAGACGGCGTCGAACCTGAATCGGAGCTGCCTCCCGTGTCCAGCCGCGAGCGCTCCAGCACGATACGGAGGGTCAGTTCGTTCTCGTCTTCGGCACCATCGCGGAGGAAGGCGTCCCAGTTGTCACCGTCGGAGCCGCCGGAGTGATTACCGGTGATGTACATGGACGCCAGCACTCGGGAGTTGACGGATTGGAGCAAAGGGTAGCCGAGCAGAGCTGAGTGAAGTGAGGCTAGGATTTGGTCTGAATGAGGATTTTATGGGGTCACGGTGGATTAGAGGTGGGCCGGGCGCGCCCGGGCCGTCTCATACCCACCCTACATTTGGGTTGTATATGAGGGGTGTCGGTTGGCCAAGGCGTTTGAGGCCGGTTTGAGGCGCCTGGTTGGATCAGTTTTTGTGACCAATTAATGATCGGTCCGCCCGCCCAGGTGTTTGAGACGGGTTTGAATTGTACGACTGTAGATGGTCTCACGAAAAGGTACTATAGTTTATTGTTTATGGAGGGATGTGTACTCCTCCGCACCACAAATTCTTCACGGAAATGTTTGCCTTCAACCTATCGATCTGAGGTGAGCGTCACCCGCGTGCCCGCGTTGGATGGATTCTTCATCGAATGATTGAGAGCCAACTTCACATATTCCCCATTTCTGCACCAACAGTCCGCCCTAGCCAGCCACCGCCTAAAAAATATAGGGTTTTCTGCCTCCCGCCGGCACCGTCGCTGATCCGCCCCGTCTCCGGTGGCCTTAGGGCCATGGAGGCGGAGTGAATCTCGGTCCTTGCCGGTGGGAGGGCTCCATTTTTAAATCTTTTTTCGAGCTTTGTTAGGGTTTGTGTCCTGATCAGGAAGGCGAGACGTCGGCGGCTCCCTGAAGATGGAATAAAGATCTCTCCGCCTAGCACCCATTCCGGTGATGCGTCTAGCATCATCGGTGGGCGTGTGGAGGTGTGTCTCCAGCAGATCTGTCTTTGATGGATTTGCTCGGATCTGTTCGTCGTTCGTCTTCGTTCGTGTTTCTTCAGGTTGGATCCTTTTGATATACACTCTTCCGCGGCGGTTAATGTTCTGGTGCGTTGGTTCTATGGGGCCTTAGTACGATAACTTCCCGACTGTCTACTACAACAAGATTTGCCCGGCTCCGACGAGGGAGGGGCGATGACAGCGGCGCGCCTTCGGCTCGCTTCAGTGATTGTAGTCGTCGCTAGGAGGTCTACGAATCTAGATGTAATTTTTATTATTTCCAGTGTTCATTGTAGTACCATGACTGAAGATGAATAGATTAAAAATATTTAAATAATAATAATAATCCTCGTTTATGCAACTCAACCATTGTTTTAGAATGGTCCCACAACTAGACTCTTGTTGCAAACTGGCCTAACCGCGTTGCACGCTCGTCACATGTCCGTTGTCCCTCACACAAGTTCGTAGGGATCTCCTAGTCAACGCCTTATGCCGGCCTAGGAGAAACAACGCCCAAGCGCACGCCTTATGGGCCGGCCCGGGAAATGTTTCAGAACTAGGTCGTTCGTTCAGGAACCGTTTCAGGGTCGCTCGCTCAGGGTTGACCAGTTGACCGACAACGTTGACTTCTGGGAAAAATACGAAAATAATAATAAACCATTTTTTCTCTTGAAAAGACCGATAAAATTCGTGAATTCAAAAAGTTGTTCATAGATTTTGAAAAAAAGTTCACAAACTTTAGAAAATCCATATATTTACAAAAAACTTCATCAATTTTGAGAAAAATTTCACAAATTTGACAAAAATTCATAAAATTTGAAGAGAAGTTCATCAATTTTTTTAAAAAAGTTCTCAAATCTGAAAAAAGAAATCATTGATTTTTTTTAAAATCATAAATTTGAAAAGTCTGTCATTTTTTTAGACAATCATCAATCATGAAAAAAGTTCATCTATTCCAGTATATTATTTTATTGATTTAAAAAACAAGTTCGTTGATTTTGGAACGAAGCCCATAAATTTAAAGAAAGTATTCATATCTGAAAATAAATCACGCATTTTTAAGAATAAAAATAAACTAAAAAATGGAAAGAAAAAGAAAGGATAAAAACCGAATAAAAACATCCAGAAAACTAAAAAAAAGAAGAAAAAAAAGGTCAAAACCTTCTAGAAGTTGAGGCACCACAAAAGAAGAAAAAGCGAGTAGGTAGAGACGTAAGTTGTGGTGTCCGAACTGATTGACTTGTACGTGAGGTTTGGGGGATCGAATCCACGTACCCAATTCTTTTATGTTTGATTAAAGGAATGAAAACTCCGTAAATGGGCCAAGCCTAGGTCGAAGGGAGGGAGGAGGGGGGGGGGGGGTGCGCCTGATTGTGAAGTAGCGAGCGCTATACCTCGCATTCAGCGAGACCAAAGGTTCTCTAGCTCAAGCGTCTAGGCTAATCAGGCTGGCCCAGCAGCGCACATATTTGCAAGAAATAGAGTAATAAAGGAAGTGAGCGGGGGATCGAACTTTGCGGAAGCTATGAGCACGATTGGTTTGATGCATCAAACCAATTATCCTCTATATCTTGCGTTAAGCAAGACGAAAGGAGGATCTCTCACTGAAGCATGAACAGGAAACATGCCGGCCCACTATATAGCATAGTTAATACAAGAAGAACAAAGGGCGCGACCAAGGATCAATCCCAGGACCGACTGGTTCCCACATACCACTCCACCCACTGCGTCACCTAGCAAGTTCGCGTTTTCTTACTAGGACGAATACTACTTAAAGGAACAAAGGCAGTTTTGTATTGTTTTTTTCTTCTTCTGGTTTTTTGTCGTTTCTTTCTCCCTTTTTTTTGTTCTTTGTTTTTCTACGTTCCGTTTTTAGTTTTTATTGGATTTTTTATTTTTCTTTGTTCTTTCTCGGTTTTCACCAGTTTTTTTTTCGGTTTTGTTTGCTTTTTTTTTTCGTTTTTCACTGGCTTTTTTTGTTTTCTCTTGGGATTTCCTTGTTATTCTGACACCTTTTGGTATATATTTAGTACATTTTCTAGTACACATTTAACATTTTTCTAATAGAAGATTACCATTTATTTATTGCATGTTGAACTTTTTTTATACAAATTTATTCAATTTTCAAATGCCTGATTAACATTTTCCAGATAGAATATATAAATTTTGTTGAATACATGGTTAACTTTTTTTTTCCTATATACATTTAACATTTTTTTTCAAATGCTTGATTAACATTTTTCAGATATAAGTTTAACATTTTTTGAATACATGGTCAAAAAATTTCTATACACATCCAAATTTTTTCAAAGAAATTTTACATAGATTTAATACATGGTCAACATTTTCTATACACATTAACATTTTTAAAATACAAGTTTAATATTTTTTGAATCCATGGTTAACATTTTCACTATACACATTGAACATTTTTCGAAGACAAATTTAAAGTTATTTGAATACATGGTCAATATTTTTTTATACACATTTAACATTTTTCAAAGACAAGTTTAACATGCTTTGAATACATTGTCAACATTTTGTCTATACACATTTAAAATTTTCAAAGACAAGTTTAAATTTTTAAATACATGGTCAACATTTTTTTATACACATTTAATATTTATAAATGGAAGTTTAGCTTTTTTAGATACATGGTCAACAATTTTTACTTACACATTTAACTTTTTTCAAATACTAGCTTAACATTTTTCGAACACTTGCGGACCATTTTTTGAAATGCTTGGTTTAGCATTTTGAAGTACGTGGTCAACATATTTTCTATACACATATAATTTTGTATATGTTTTGTATTCATGATAAACATTTTTTACATACCCATTTAACAATTTTTAATGCTTCATTAACATTTTTTGGAATCTTTTATGTAAAGTATTTTTAATGATATAAAATATTTTAGATTATAAGTAAAAGAAACGAGAATAAGGCCTGTGGTCAGCGGCTCCATGAGCCGGCCGAATATGGAGACTCCTCTTGTCTCGCTGTAGGCGAGACATATCAGCGCCCATTGAATCTAGGATCTCCTGATTACTCCATAGCACTGTTAGCCACTGAACCATCATCAAGCATGTGTTAAATAAGTCGGGCGCAACCTACTAGAAGGAAAGACAACATATTTTTACACTGGATTTGTTTTTCTTTCTCCATTTTCTTCGGTTTTGTTCTGTTTTATTCGGTTTTCTTTCTTTTCTATTTCTTCACCCTTTTTTGTTTTTTATTCTTTTCCCATTTGTTTCTTCGGTTTATTTTACATTTTCTTTTTCCATTTGGTTAATATTGTTTCTTTTTTAGTTTTTATTGTTTCTACTAGTTTTTCATTCTACCTTTTTTTGTATATGTCAACAACATTTTTCTAATACACTTTTAAATTGCTTCAAATATAAATTACATTTTTTTAGTACATAGTTAATATTTTTTCCATACACATTTTAATGATTTTTAAATGACTGATTAATAGTTGTCAAATACAAGATTATTCTTTTTTCAATACATGGTCAACATTCTTCTGGTACACACTTTAAACTTTTCTAAATGCTTTATTAAAAAAAAATTGAATACAAGATTAACATTTTTCTAATACATGATCAACATTTTTTCTATGCACATTTAATTCAAATGCTTTAGCAACATTGTTTCAAATGCAAGATTAACATTTCATTGAATGCATGGCAACATATTTTCTATACACATTTAACTTTTGACAAATGCTTGATTAATTTTTTTAAAATATTGTTCAACAATTTTTTAAATGCTTGAATAAAAAATTATATAAATTGAAAAAACATTATTTTTGAATGCATGGTCGATATTTTTTCTATACACATTTAATATTTTTCCATTGCTTGATCAACATTTTTGAAATACTCGTTCAATATTTTTTTAAATGCTTGATCAATATTTTTGTATACATGATCAAAAGATTTCATCATTTTTTAATACACGGTCAACATTTTTCTATAAATATTTAAAAAAATTCAAATGCATTATTAACATTTTTGAAAACATCATTGAAAATATATTTTTGTAATATATATAAATAGAGAGAGAGGGGGGGGGGGGGGGGGAGAGAGGGAGAGAAATATTTGAAAGTGTAAACAAAAGTAAAAAAATGGAATAAAAACAAAGTAAAATCACAAAAAAAAGACAGAAAAACGAGGTAGCGTCCGCCCACGCACTGGGCCGGCCGATATGCTCACGTGCATTGGGAGTTGCTCGACTCGCTGAACGCGACACATAGGCGCGCTCGCTTTTAGGCTGGCCATAGTGGAGAGTAACTTAGACTTATTTTGCATTGGGAATCGCTATGTGGTGGTAACATATTATGTTACTCTATTTATCTCTCTCCTCTTTAATTACTTACCACATCACTTTTTTTGCTTATATGCCATGCATGTCAGTATCTATGTTACTCCTACTATGACTAGCCTTAACAGGTGCTTAGAGCATCTACGATCGGACTTGGCAACGGCCTCCCTATATGTCCGTGGACGCGCCCGGGCATGCCTGTGTATGCATCCATACGTGCCCTCGTATTTCACTCCCGCATCCACATATCTCAAATCCGGACTCTCAAATTCATGCACGTCGATCATACAATCCATTGTCGCATGATACAAATAGTGTTTACATAAAATTTATTTTAAGTGCACAATCCAAACATTAGTTCTTTGCTTTTCATTGTGGGTCCACATATGCTCCATAAGATCACTGAGTAGCTGCACGTGCACCTGATGATCTCGAAGATTCTGATGCATCTGCAGAAAGTTCATAAGCTGAGTTGCATCTTGATCTTCTGGGATTTCAACTTGTTCTCTAGGTGCTTCAAAATCATTGGTTTGGGCTACACCATCACCCTCATCCTCGATAATCATATTGTACAAAATAACACAACATGTCATGAGCTTCCACAAAGTTTCTGATTCCCACATCATTGCAACCCCATGAATAATTCCTCAACAAGCTTGAAGCACCTCAAATGCCCTCTCCACATCCTTCCCACCGCTTTTCTGCATTGTTGCAAAGTGGTTATGTCTATTGCCATGTGGTTCGGATATGGTATTCACAAACGTCGCACAATGAGGATAGATGCCATCGGCAAGATAGTATCCCATGTTGTAGTCTCGGTCGTTGATGATGTCCCTCGCGGCGATGACGAGAGAGATGACTGCTCTGCCGGAGTTACCGACGCTGAGGCTAGGAACGGCCGCGGGGCGCGCGCGGCGACGGAGCTGTGAGATGGACGCTTCAGAGGAGGAAGAAGAGAGGAGAGAGCAAATGGATCCGACAGTTCTGGGGGTGAATTTGGTGCAATTTGCGGTTGGGTCGAGCGGCCGGGTCTGACTTGGCTGGCGCGCCCGGACGCCCCATCACTAGTAGAAAAAGGGCCATTTGTCCCGGTTCGTAAGGCCCATTTGTCCCGGTTGGGGAACCGGGACTAAAGGGTCGGTACTAAAGCCCTATACCTTTAGTTTCGGTTCTTACACCAACCGGGACAGATGGGCCTCCACGTGGCCGCTGCGGCGAGCCCAGGCAGGAGGGCCTTTGGTCCCGGTTGGTAGCACCAACCGGGACCAAAAGGCATCCACACGTCAGCAGCTGGCAGGAGCTGAGGTTTTTGTTTTTTTGAAAGGGGGTGGGTTTAGGGGGTTTTGGGGGGTTAATTTAGGTGTTTCATATATTGTGTTAGCTAGCTAATTAATAGAGAGAAGTGTCCTCTCTTATATCCGTGCTTGGTCGACGCTACGTACTATACATATAGAGAGGACTCGAGACGCTAGCTAGTAAGCAAATGAAGGAAACCATTAAGTACAAAAGATCGTCATGAACATATGCATACAGAGAGAAGTGATATCGACCTCTCCTTCTCTGAGAGATTGGTCGAATAACAAGTTTTCGTATATCTATACGACGCTACTGGCAACATATATACAATATAAGATCTCTTACAATATAATCCTCTATTTATATATGAACTCAGGGTCCACATGGTATTCTACGTCTTTATTGATCACGTGGTCAAAAAAGAATGCTGCCAATTCCTCTTGAATTGCTCGCATGCGATCTGGTGCTAGGAGTTCACCCCGCATCTAAAACATCTATTAATTTGAAGAAGGGGGTCAATACATATATATGAATTAATGAAACTCAACACAAATGATGGTAATAAAATAAAATTGTGAATATTATTGCTTACGCACTTCATATTGTTTTTTAGAGTAGCCCCGCTCACAGGTCATGTGGCGGATGGACTCGCAAACGTAGTATCCACAGTAATTATTCCCAGCTTCCTGCCACAACCACTTTACAAGAAATAGAGGTCAATCAAACTGATAAGCAAGCATGCTAAATGGTATTGATGAAACTAGCGCTTGAATCACTAGGAGATGCGCGGAACTAGCTAGTAGTACTTACTTTCGGGTGTCTAAATCGCAGCTTCCGCGGCAGCCCCGGAGCTTTTGCGGTGAATTTTTTCCAAACTCTGCCAGACAAAGAAAACAATTACTTGATATCAGGAAGTGAACAAAGTTGTCGATATGGTGCGATAATGATCGATTTAACTTACTTCTCGAGCATTTCAGTCATGTCCGCATACTCCTGGGGATCTTTTGGTCTCGAGTCTAAGACGGTTATGTTGGGGAACGTAGTAATTTCAAAAAAATTCCTACGCACACGCAAGATCATGGTGATGCATAGCAACGAGAGGGGAGAGTGTCGTCCACGTACCCTCGTAGACCTTTAAGCGGAAGCGTTATGACAACGCGGTTGATGTAGTCGTACATCTTCACGATCGACCGATCCTCAATACCGAACGTACGGCACCTCCGCGTTCAGCACACGTTCAGCTCGGTGACGTCCCATGAACTCATGATCCAGTATAGCTCGAGGGAGAGTTTCGTCAGCACGACGGCATGGTGACGATGTTGATGAAGCTACCGACGCAGGGCTTCGCCTAAGCACCTCTACAATATGACCGAGGTGGATTATGGTGGAGGGGGGCACCGCACACGGCTAAAAGATCAATGATCAATTGTTGTGTCTATGGGGTGCCCCTGCCCCCGTATATAAAGGAGCTAGGGGGGAGGCGGCCGACCAGGAGGAGGGCGCGCCAAGGGGGGAGTCCTACTCCCACCGGGAGTAGGACTCCTCCTTTCCTAGTAGGAGTACGAGAAGGGGGAAGGGAAGGAGAGAGGAGGAAGGAAAGGGGGGAGCCGACCCCTCCTTGTCCAATTCGGACTAGAGGGGGAGGGGGCGTGCGGCCTGCCCTGGTCGCCCTTCCTCTTCTCCACTAAGGCCCAATAGGCCCATTACACTCCCCGGGGGGTTCCGGTAACCCCCCGGTACTCCGGTATATGTCCGAAACCTCCCGAAACACTTCCGGTGTCTGAACATAGTCGTCCAATATATCGATCTTTACGTATCGACCATTTCGAGACTCCTCGTCATGTCCGTGATCATATCCGGGACTCTGAACTACCTTTGTTACATCAAAACACAGAAACTCATAATACCGATCGTCACAGAACTTTAAGCGTGCGGACCCTACGGGTTCGAGAACTATGTAGACATGACCAAGACACGTCTCCGGTCAATAACCAATAGCGGAACCTGGATGCTCATATTGGCTCCTACATATTCTTCGAAGATCTTTATCGGTCAAACCGCATAACAACATACGTTGTTCCCTTTGTCATCGGTATGTTACTTGCCCGAGATTCGATCGTCGGTATCTCAATACCTAGCTCAATCTCGTTACTGGCAAGTCTCTTTACTCGTTACGTAAGGCATCATCCCGCAACTAATTTATTAGTCACATTGCTTGCAAGGCTTATTGTGATGTGCATTACCGAGAGGGCCCAGAGATACCTCTCCGACAATCGGAGTGACAAATCCTAATCTTGATCTATGCCAACTCAACAAGTACCATTGGAGACACCTGTAGAGCACCTTTATAATCATCCAGTTACGTTGTGACATTTGGTAGCACACAAAGTGTTCCTCCGGTAACCGGGAGTTGCATAATCTCATAGTCATAGGAACATGTATAAGTCATGAAGAAAGCAATAGCAGTAAACTAAACGATCAAGTGCTAAGCTAACGGAATGGGTCAAGTCAATCACATCATTCTTCTAATGATGTGATCCCGTTAATCAAATGACAACTCGTGTCCATGGCTAGGAAACTTAACCATCTTTGATTAACGAGCTAGTCAAGTAGAGGCATACTAGTGACACTATGTTTGTCTATATATTCACACATGTATTATGTTTCCGGTTAATACAATTCTAGCATGAATAACAAACATTTATCATGATATGAGGAAATAAATAATAACTTTATTATTGCCTCTAGGGCATATTTCCTTCAGTCTCCCACTTGCACTAGAGTCAATAATCTAGATTACACAGTATTGATTCTAACACCCATGGAGTATTGGCGCTGATCATGTTTTGCTCGTGGAAGAGGCTTAGTCAACGGGTCTGCAACATTCATATCCGTATGTATCTTGCAAATCTTTATGTCTCCCACCTGGACTTGATCCCGGATGGAATTGAAGCGTCTCTTGATGTGCTTGGTTCTCTTGTGAAATCTGGACTCCTTTGCCAAGGCAATTGCACCAGTATTGTCACAAAAGATTTTCATTGGACCCGATGCACTTGGTATGACACCTAGATCGGATATGAACTCCTTCATCCAAACTCCTTCATTTGCTGCTTCTGAAGCAGCTATGTACTCCGCTTCACACGTAGATCCCGCCACGACACTTTGTTTAGAACTGCACCAGCTGACAGCTCCACCGTTCAATGTAAACACGTATCCGGTTTGCGATTTAGAATTGTCCGGATCAGTGTCAAAGCTCGCATCGACGTAACCATTTACGACGAGCTCTTTGTCACCTCCATAAACGAGAAACATATCCTTAGTCCTTTTCAGGTATTTCAGGATGTTCTTGACCGCTGTCCAGTGATCCACTCTTGGATTACTTTGGTACCTCCCTGCTAAGCTAATAGCAAGGCACACATCAGGTCTGTTACACAGCATTGCATACATGATAGAGCCTATGGCTGAAGCATAGGGAACATTTTTCATTTTCTCTCTATCTTCTGCAGTGGTCGGGCATTGAGCCTGATTCAACTTCACACCTTGTAACACAGGCAAGAACCCTTTCTTTGCTTGATCCATTTTGAACTTTTTCAAAACTTTGTCAAGGTATGTGCTTTGTGAAAGTCCAATCAAGCGTCTTGATCTATCTCTATAGATCTTGATGCCCAATATGTAAGCAGCTTCACCGAGGTCTTTCATTGAAAAACTCTTATTCAAGTATCCTTTTATGCTATCCAGAAATTCTATATCATTTCCAATCAGCAATATGTCATCCACATATAATATTAGAAATGCTACAAAGCTCCCACTCACTTTCTTGTAAATACAGGCTTCTCCAGAAGTCTGTATAAATCCATGTGCTTTGATCACACTATCAAAATGTTTATTCCAACTCCGAGAGGCTTGCACCAGTCCATAAATGGATCGCTGGAGCTTGCACACTTTGTTAGCTCCCTTTGGATCGACAAAACCTTCCGGTTGCATCATATACAACTCTTCTTCCAGAAATCCATTCAGAAATGCAATTTTGATATCCATTTGCCAAATTTCATAATCATAAAATGCGGCAATTGGTAACATGATTCGGACAGACTTAAGCATTGCTATGGGTGAGAAAGTCTCATCGTAGTCAACTCCTTGAACTTGTCAAAAACCTTTCGCAACAAGTCGAGCTTTGTAGACAGTAACATTACCGTCAGTGTCAGTCTTTTTCTTGAAGATCCATTTATTTTCTATGGCTTGCCGATCATCGGGCAAGTCAACCAAAGTCTATACTTTGTTCTCATACATGGATCCCATCTCAGATTTCATGGCCTCAAGCCATTTTGCGGAATCTGGGCTCACCATCGCTTCTTCATAGTTTGTAGGTTAGGATTACCGTACCACTCTGGTGCGGATCTTACTCTGGTTGACCTACGAGGTTCGGTAGTAACTTGATCTGAAGCTTCATGATCAACATCATTAGCTTCCTCACTAATTGGTGTAGGTGTCACAGGAACCGGTTTATGTGATGAACTACTTTTCAATAAGGGAGCAGGTACAGTTACCTCATCAAGTTCTACTTTCCTCCCACTCACTTCTTTCGAGAGAAACTCCTTCTCTAGAAAGGATCCATTCTTAGCAACAAATGTTTTGCCTTCGGATCTGTGATAGAAGGTGTACCCAACAGTTTCCTTTGGGTATCCTATGAAGACACATTTCTCCGATTTGGGTTCGAGCTTATCAGGTTGAAGCTTTTTCACATAAGCATCGCAGCCCCAAACTTTAAGAAACGACAACATTGGTTTCTTGCCAAACCACAGTTCATAAGGCGTCGTCTCAACGGATTTTGATGGTGCCCTATTTAACGTGAATGCAGCCGTCTCTAAAGCATAACCCCAAAACGATAGCGGTAAATCAATAAGAGACATCATAGATCGCACCATATCTAGTAAAGTACGATTACGACGTTCAGACACACCATTATGTTGTGGTGTTCCGGGTGGCGTGAGTTGAGAAACTATTCCGCATTGTTTCAAATCTAGACCAAACTCGTAACTCAAATATTCTCCTCCACGATCAGATCGTAGAAACTTTATTTTCTTATTACGATGATTTTCCACATCACTCTGAAATTCTTTGAATTTTTCAAATATTTCAAACTTATGTTTCATTAAGTAGATATACCCATATCTGCTCAAATCATCTGTGAAGGTGAGAAAATAATGATACCCGCCGCGAGCCTCAATATTTACCGAACCACATACATCAGTATGTATGATTTCCAACAAATCTGTTGCTCGCTCCATTGTACCGGAGAACGGCGTTTTAGTCATCTTGCCCATGAGGCATGGTTCGCAAGTACCAAGTGATTCATAATCAAGTGATTCCAAAAGTCCATCAGTATGGAGTTTCTTCATGCGCTTTACACCAATATGACCCAAACGGCAGTGCCACAAATAAGTTGCACTATCATTATCAACTCTGCATCTTTTGGCTTCAACATTATGAATATGTGTATCACTACTATCGAGATTCAACACAAATAGACCACTCTTCAAGGGTGCATGACCATAAAAGATATTACTCATATAAATAGAACAACCATTATTCTCAGATTTAAATGAATAACCGCCTCGCATCAAACAAGATTCAGATATAATGTTCATGCTTAACGCTGGCACCAAATAACAATTATTCAGGTCTAAAACTAATCCCGAAGGTAGATGTAGAGGTAGCGTGCCGACGGCGATCACATCGACTTTGGAAGAATTTCCCACGCGCATCGTCACCTCGTCCTTAGCCAGTCTTCGCTTAATCCGTAGTCCCTATTTCGAGTTGCAAATATTAGCAACAGAACCAGTATCAAATACCCAGGTGCTACTATGAGCTCTAGTAAGGTACACATCAATAACATGTATATCACATATACCTTTGTTCACCTTGCCATCCTTTCTTATCCGCCAAATACTTGGGGCAGTTCCACTTCCAGTGACCAGTCTGTTTGCAGTAGAAGCACTCAGTCTCAGGCTTAGGTCCAGACTTGGGTTTCTTCTCTTGAGCAGCAACTTGTTTACTGTTCTTCTTGAAGTCCCCCTTCTTCTTCCCTTTACCCTTTTTCTTGAAACTGGTGGTCTTGTTGACCATCAACACTTTATGCTCCTTCTTGATTTCTACCTCCGCAGCCTTTAGCATTGCGAAGAGCTCGGGAATTGTCTTATCCATCCCTTGCATATTATAGTTCATCATGAAGCTCTTGTAGCTTGGTGCCAGTGATTGAAGAATTCTGTCAATGACACTATCATCCGGAAGATTAACTCCCAGTTGAATCAAGTGATTGTTATACCCAGACATTTTGAGTATATGTTCACTGACAGAACTATTCTCCTCCATCTTGCAGCTGTAGTACTTATTGGAGACTTCATATCTCTCAATCCGGGCATTTGCTTGAAATATTAACTTCAACTCCCGGAACATCTCATATGCTCCATGACGTTGAAAACGTCATTGAAGTCCCGGTTCTAAGCCTTAAAGCATGGCACACTGAACTATCGAGTAGTCATCAGCTTTTCTCTGCCAGACGTTCGTAACGTCGTCAATTGCATCTGCAGCAGGCCTGGCACCCAGCAGTGCTTCCAGGACGTAATTCTTCTGTGCAGAAATGAGGATAATCCTCAAGTTACGGACCCAGTCCGTGTAATTGCTACCATCATCTTTCAACTTTGCTTTCTCAAGGAACGCATTAAAATTCAACGGAACAACAACATGAGCCATCTATCTACAACAACATAGACAAGCAAAATACTACCAGGTACTAAGTTCATGATAAATTTAAGTTCAATTAATCATATTACTTAAGAACTCCCACTTAGATAGACATCCCTCTAATCATCTAAGTGATCACGTGATCCATATCAACTAAACCATAACCGATCATCACGTGAAATGGAGTAGTTTTCAGTGGTGAACATCACTATGTTGATCATATCTACTATATGATTCACGCTCGACCTTTCGGCCTCAGTGTTCCGAGGCCATATCTGAATATGCTAGGCTCGTCAAGTTTAACCCGAGTATTCTGCGTGTGCAAAACTGTCTTACACCCGTTGTAGATGAACGTTGAGCTTATCACACCTGATCATCACGTGGTGTCTCGGCACGACGAACTTTGGCAATGGTGCATACTCAGGGAGAACACTTTTACCTTGAAATTTAGTGAGAGATCATCTTATAATGCTACCGTCAAACAAAGCAGAATAAGATGCATAAAGGATAAACATCACATGCAATCAATATAAGTGTTATGATATGGCCATCATCATCTTGTGCCTTTGATCTCCATCTCCAAAGCACCGTTATGATCACCATCGTCACCGGCGTGACACCTTGATCTCCATCGTAGCATCGTTGTCATCTCGCCAACTATTGCTTCTACGACTATTGCTACCGCTTAGTGATAAAGTAAAGCAATTACAGGGCGATTGCATTGCATACAATAAAGCGACAACCATATGGCTCCTGCCAGTTGCCGATAACTCTGTTACAAAACATGATCATCTCATACAATAAATATAGCATCATGTCTTGACCATATCACATCACAACATGCCCTGCAAAAACAAGTTAGACGTCCTCTACTTTGTTGTTGCAAGTTTTACGTGGCTGCTACGGGCTGAGCAAGAACCGTTCTTACCTACGCATCAAAACCACAACGATAGTTTGTCAAGTTAGTGCTGTTTTAACCTTCTCAAGGACCGGGCATAACCACACTCGGTTCAACTAAAGTTTGAGAAACTGACACCCGTCGGCCACCCGTGTGCAAAGCACGTCGGTAGAACCAGTCTCGCGTAAGCGTACGCATAATGTCGGTCCAGGCCGCTTCATCCAACAATACCGCCGAACCAAAGTATGACATGCTGGTAAGCAGTATGACTTGTATCGCCCACAACTCACTTGTGTTCTACTCGTGCATATAACATCTACGCATAAACCTGGCTCGGATGCCACTGTTGGGGAACGTAGTAATTTCAAAAAAATTCCTACGCACACGCAAGATCATGGTGATGCATAGCAACGAGAGGGGAGAGTGTCGTCCACGTGCCCTCGTAGACCATTAAGCGGAAGCGTTATGGCAACGCGGTTGATGTAGTCGTACGTCTTCACGATCGACCGATCCTCAGTACCGAATGTACGGCACCTCCGCGTTCAGCACACGTTCAGCTCGGTGACGTCCCGTGAACTCACGATCCAGTAGAGCTCGAGGGAGAGTTTCTCAGCACGACAGCTTGGTGACGATGTTGATGAAGCTACCGACGTAGGGCTTCGCCTAAGCACCGCTACGATATGACCGAGGTGGATTATGGTGGAGGGGGCACCGCACACGGCTAAAAGATCAATGATCAATTGTTGTGTCTATGGGGTGCCCCCTTGCCCCCGTATATAAAGGAGCTAGGGGGGGGGGGAGGAGGCGGCCGGCCAGGAGGAGGGCGCGCCAAGGGAGGAGTTCTACTCCCGTCGGGAGTAGGACTCCTCCTTTCTTGGTAGGAGTAGGAGAAGGGGGAAGGGAAGGAGAGAGGAGGAAGGAAAGGGGGGAGCCGCCCCCCCTTGTCCAATTTGGACTAGAGGGGGAGGGGGCGTGCGGCCTGCCCTGGTCACCCTTCCTCTTCTCCACTAAGGCCCAATAGGCCCATTACACTCCCCGGGGGGTTCCGGTAACCCCCCGGTACTCCGGTATATGTCTGAAACCTCCCGAAACACTTTCGGTGTCCGAACATAGTCGTCCAATATATCGATCTTTACGTCTCGACCATTTCGAGACTCCTCGTCATGTCCGTCATCATATCCGGGACTCCGAACTACCTTTGTTACATCAAAACACAGAAACTCATAATACCGATCATCACAGAACTTTAAGCGTGCGGACCCTACGGGTTCGAGAACTATGTAGACATGACCAAGACACGTCTCGGGTCAATAACCAATAGCGGAACCTGGATGCTCATATTGGCTCCAACATATTCTTCGAAGATCTTTATCGGTCAAACCGCATAACAACATACGTTGTTCCCTTTGTCATCGGTATGTTACTTGCCCGAGATTCGATCGTCGGTATCTCAATACCTAGCTCAATCTTGTTACCAGCAAGTCTCTTTACTCGTTACGTACGGCATCATCCCGCAACTAACTCATTAGTCACATTGCTTGCAAGGCTTATTGTGATGTGCATTACCGAGAGGGCCTAGAGATACCTCTCCGACAATCGGAGTGACAAATCCCAATCTCGATCTATGCCAACTCAACAAGTACCATTGGAGACACCTGTAGAGCACCTTTATAATCACCCAGTTACGTTGTGATGTTTGGTAGCACACAAAGTGTTCCTCCGGTAATCGGGAGTTGCATAATCTCATAGTCATAGGAACATGTATAAGTCATGAAGAAAGCAATAGCAGTAAACTAAACGATCAAGTGCTAAGCTAACAGAATGGGTCAAGTCAATCACATCATTCTTCTAATGATGTGATCCCGTTAATCAAATGACAACTCATGTCCATGGCTAGGAGACTTAACCATCTTTGATTAACGAGCTAGTCAAGTAGAGGCATACTAGTGACACTATGTTTGTCTATATATTCACACATGTATTATGTTTCCAGTTAATACAATTCTAGCATGAATAATAAACATTTATCATGATATGAGGAAATAAATAATAACTTTATTATTGCCTCTAGGGCATATTTCCTTCAGGTTACTAGTCCCTGCTCAAGCTTAATCTCTAGGAGAATATAGTGGAACCTGCGCATGCATGCATAAGTCATCAATTACATGACTATAACCTCGACTAGTAAGGGAAACCGAATATGCACAAGACAGTAACACTCACTTGAAGTTGTAAGGAAAGAGTATTATATCTTTGTTTTGATTTATTACCAACGATCGTAGCAAGTTGGCCTCGGTATCTTTGGCTTGAAATTCAACCGTAAATTGATCTATGAGATTTGTGTTAATGAACCCAATATTACCGATTTGTCTTTTCTTCAATTTGGCGATCTTCAATCTGCATAATATAGTGAGGGTAATTATATATACATGCAATGAAAGAGCTGAGCTATATATAGAGACTTAGTGACAGAAGTAGTACTTACAGACAGTAGCAAGTGACCGTTAATTTATCGAGGGCCTTTTGATTGAAAAACTGGAAGAACTTCTCAAATGGAACAGACAACAGATCAATTCCAATGAGGTCATGCTCCTCTTTAACTCTCAGCGTTGAAGTATTCATCCCCCCAGACTCTCTGCAGGTTTTCATGTACCAATCATGGAATCTTCGCATCATCGTTGTTAGAGATCTTTCATCTTTGACGAGAGGCTTCCCGTAATGGTATTTGTGTTCGTCCACCTCCAAGAAATCATAATGTACATCGTCGGGCAGGTAATCTCCAAGATTGGTATTGGGCAAAATCTCTGGATGATTAGCGACGATATCGCTAGACACCTTGAGCGGGGGGCACGATTGGTTCGCTTGTTCGCTAGGAAATTATTTTCCCAGCTCGTCGTTCTGCTAACCTTTGATCACTGATAGTACTTCTCGACTGCTCCGCTTCGATATATGACCTTTGAATAATGCCATCATAGTTGGATTGCGGCGGAGAAGGTGGTGCTCGCTTCAGGGCATCGATAGTACGCTTCGCTTTCACTGGATCTATCTTCTCCTCCGGAGGTGGATGTTTCTTTGCTTTCACCGCTTGAAGGTAGTCCCTCACTTCGGCTTCCACGATCTTCTTGTTTTCCTCCATGGTCATCTCGTATGGTAACTTCTCTAGAGGCTTGAGAGATGGACCAAATCTGTATTGCCTCTGGCTGTACTGCTAGACGCCGGAGCAGACGGAGCGGCTGCGGCTGTCTTCTTTCCTTGCTTATGAGGCGGAGGAGAAGGACTACAACACGCCGGAGCAGCCGGAGCAGCGGCGGGTCTCTTCCGCCCTTGCTGACGAGGCGGAGAAGGAGGAGGCTGGCTGCACGGGCGCGCCGGCGCAGGCGGAGAAGGAGGCGGAGTGCCGCCACGCGCCGAAGAAGGAGGCTGAGTGCCCTGATCACTCGCCGGAGGAGGAGGCGGAGTGCCCTGACTCACCGGAGGAGGAGGAGGAGGCGGAGGCGTCCAATTCGGAAGGTTGATGAGCTCCTTCCGCCATAGGCATGGAGTCTTCAAAGCAGAACCCAACCGAGTCTCCCCTTCACCGGTAGGGTGGTCAAGCTCGAGGTCCTCAAATCCCTCCGTTATTTCGTCCACCGTCACCCTAGCATATCCTTCTGGAATTGGATGACAGTGAAAAGTTGCGCCGGGTTCAGGAGGTCGAACAGAGCCGACAGCCGCCTTGACTTTGAAGTTTTGCCATTGCGTCATAAGGTGGCAATGTTGATACTCCGTGATAGCATCCACGGGGTAGCTAGCAGGAGCCGTGAAGACAGGCTCCAGCTGAAGCAGCTCGGTGGAAGCCACGCTGTTTCTCCGCTGAGATGGCGGGGTAGCTTCGGCAGGTTGCTTGCTGCGAACTGCTTCTCGTTCCTCTATCGCTTGTACCCTTGCGTGCAGCGCCCGCAGTTGGGTCTGCTCCACTTTCTTCCTCCTCTCATGGCATTTGTAACCGCCTGCGTCCGGAAACCCAGCCTTCCACGGAACGGAGCCTGGCGTGCCTCGTGTACGTCCAGGGTGCTCAGGATTCCCGAGGGCCATTGTGAGCTCGTCGTTCTCTCTGTCTGGAACGAACGTCCCTTGCTGCGCTGCGGCGATATAGTCCTGAATCTTCGTGACGGGTATTCGCATTTGCTCGTTCGTCCAAACGTACTTCCCTGATACAGGGTCCAAGGTTCCGCCAACCCCGAAGAACCAAGTCCGGAAACGGTCTAGCCAGTTCAATGTCTCTAGTTCGACCCCTTTATCAAGCAGGTCATTCTCAGCCTTGGCCCACAACGGTCGGGCTTTGAGGTAGCTACCTGACCCCGTGCGATGGTGAAGCTCCTTCTTTGCAGCATTTTTCCTGTTTGTCGCTGACATCTTCTTACTCTTGTCCGGTGTCTTGTGGGCCACAAATGCGGGCCAGTGATCTCTGATCTTCTCATACCGGCCGGTGAATTCTGGTGTCTTTTCGTTGTCGACAAACGTTGTTTTTAGCTCATTCTTCCACCTCCTGAATAGTTCTGCCATCTACTTAAGAGCATGAGAGTTGATCAATTGCTCTTTAACTGGCTTCTCCGGATCCTCCTCTGGCGGTAGGGTGAAATTTGCCTTCAGCGCGGTCCAAAGATCATCTCTCTACATATCATTGACATAAGACACCTCAGGGTGTTCCTTCTTAGGCTTAAACCATTGGTGGATGCTGATCGGGATCTTGTCCCTAACAAGAACCCCGCACTGAGCAGAAAATGCTTCCTTGGTCCGGATGGGTTCAATCGGTTGGCCATCGCACGCGATTGCTGTGATCTCAAACCTTTCATCCGAGCGCAACTTTTTCTTCGGGCCTCGTTTCTTTACCGAAGTTGTGCTCGATCCGGAGGGCTAGAAAAAAGAAGAAAGACGAGAGTTAATTAATATGTGTACATACCAAAACAATGAATGCATCAATTAGCTAGTTAGCACAGGCTTAATTAATATATATACCTGGCCGGACTCTGTTCGATCACCGGAGCCGTCATCACGGTCTCCTTCTTGCACCGGCATTCAGTCACCGGAGCCATCATAATCATGTCTTTCCTCCTCCATTGTTCGATCACCGTAGCCTGCGTCTTCACCCTGTCCTTCCAGACCATCATTGTTGTTAAGATACGACAAGACATCAGCTCCGGCTAAGATTATGTCCCCCAACACCTCTTCTGCTGCCTCGTCTCGTCCGTGCTCCATTGTTTCTGCAAATATTACAACATGGCAATTATTATACAAACATGACAGCAGGTGGATATATTAGTGGCTAACGTAGACCTAGCTACCTAATCACAATAAGGAATCATATTAGTGGCCTCGACGCTTCTCTAGGGTTTGGGGTGGCCTCGGCAACGCTTCAAGGGTTCGGGGTGGCCTCGACGACAACGCTCGGCTCCTCGACCCTCGACGACCCTCGAACCCTCGGCCCCTTGACGACCCTCGAACCCTCGACCCCTCGCCCCTCGAACCCTCGACGACCCTCGACCCTCGGTGACCTCTACCCTAGTTCCCGACCCTCGCCCCTCAAACCCTCGGCGACCCTCAACCCCCCCTCATGTCGAAGTTATGGGGGAGGGGGTATATTGACTCCCCCCCTCATGTCGAAGTTATCGGGGAGGTGGTATATCGACAACGACATACCCGATAAAAAATAAGAAGATGAAGAAGAAGAAAAAAAAAGAAGAGAAGAAGAAAGGAATAGAGGAGGAGATCGAAGAAAAAAAAGGAAGAAAAAAGAGAGGAGAAGAAGAAAGGAATAGAGGAGAAGAAAAAAATAGAACAATTCTATTTTTTCTTCTCCACCTCTATTCCTTTCTTCTTCTCCTCTTTTTTTCTTCTTTCTCCTCTTCTTATTTTTTTCTCCTCTTCTTCCTCTCCTCTTCTTCTCCTTCTTCTTCTCTTTCTTCCTCTTCTAATTTTCCTTTTTCCTCGTCTCTTCTTTTTCTTCTTCTTCCTTCTTCCTAGATAAAACTTTTCTAAAAATGTAACTTTTGCATATATAAAAGTTTTTCTTTTTCTTCCTTCTTCCTTCTTCCTAGCTAGATATATAAAACTTTTTCTAAAAGTGTAACTTTTGCATTTATAAAACTTTTTCTTCTTCTTCCTTCCTTCTCTTCCTTGTTCCTAAATATATATAACTTTTCTAAAAATGAAACTAACCTAAAATGCACTAAATCAGAGAACATATATAGATAAAACTTTTCTAAAAATCTATCCTTTGCATACATGAACATATATACACAGAGAACATACATACATATATACATTTTTATAAAAATGCAAAAAACAAATCATCATATATATGAAAAAAAATCTGAAAAAGGACATATAATCAGATATACACACATACATATACTCACACATATACATATAATCTGGAAAAAAACATCATATATATGTGGAAAAAGACAGGGAGGAGAGGATAGGGGAAGCGGGGGGGGGGGGGGGGGGGCGGTGCCGGCCTGACCAAGGAGAGGTGCAGCGTGGTCGGGGCAGGGGCAGAGGCACGACGTCGGTGCAGAGGGCGGCGATGGCGGCGTGGTCGGGGCAGGGGCGACGGCGGCGTGGTCGATCGGGCCAGGCAGGGCGTGGCAGAGGCACGGCGAGGGCACGCGGCGTGGTCGGGGCAGGGGCGGCGGCGTCGACGGGGCAGAGGGCGGCGACGGCGTCGACGGGGCGAGCTCGGGCAGCTTGGCGGCGTCGTCGGAGGGATCGAAGAACTGAAACGAAATTTTCACAAGTGCTGGCTTATATAACAAAGGCTTTAGTCCCGGTTCATGGCAGCAACCGGGACCAATGCCACCTTTAGTGCCGGTTGGTGCCACCAACCGGGACCAAAGGTCTCTTTTCAGCAGCCCAAAGGGCGGGAAGCAGAGGCCTTTGGTCCCGGTTGGTCGCACCAACCGGACCAATGCCCCCGGGACTAAAGGGGGGGCATTAGTCCCGGTTGGTGCCATGGACCGGGACCAAAGGGTGGCATTGGTCCCGGTTCATGCCACCAACCGGGACCAATGGCCTTGCACAGCGGCATGGTGGTGGGAGTTTAGTCCCACCTCGCTAGTTGAGAGCGCCCCGCACCTGTTTATAAGCTCCGCTGCCTCTTCCCTCTCGAACTCCTCTGAACTGCAGGCCTATGGGCCTAATATGACACTGCTATGCCTGTGGGCCTGCTGGGCCTTCTGCGGGCCTGAATCCTGGCCCAACTAGCTGGGTTTCTAGTCGTATTCAGGCCGTGGTGACCCAGTAGGTGGCATTTTTTATTTTTTTCTAGTTTTTTTCTTTGTTGCTTTATTTTTTTATTTTGTTTCTACTTACAACAAACTACTTACTGTTGCTATTTTTATTTATTTTATTAAAGTTTATTTTATTTTGTTTCTACTTATTTATTTTATTTTATTTTGTTTCTACCTACTTATTTTATTAAAGTTTATCTTATTTTATTTTGTTTCTACTTATTTATTAAAGTTTTTTTGTTTCTACTTATTAATTGTATTTTGTTTTTTACTTATTTATTTTATTTTATGATAATTCTTTTTTCTATTAAAGTTTCTAACAAAAAAGTTCTTTTCTAAAATTCTTTTTGCTTTTAATGTTTTGAACAGAAAATACTTTGATAATTATTTTATGATAATGAACTCTGAAAAGGTTGAAAGTTGGCATGGTATCATCATTTCACCCACATAGCATGTGCAAAAAAGTTGAGAGGGTTACGGCAAAAACTAGATGCACTTCGTGTACAAAACGGACAATCTCTTTCGAAGTATCAGGGTTTCATACGGAAACTCATCTGTTACAAAGGGATTTCGTTTTTTGAACTTATTTGAACTCCAGACTTTTTGTGTGTTCAAAATGCAGCATTCAAAGCCACATCATCAATTTTCAACCCTTTCTGACTTCATTTGTTATTTTTCAGGCATTTACTGATTTTTTAAGATATAAGACCCTGAAATTCAAAAGCATTTTAAATGAACTCTGAAAAGGTTGAAAGTTGGCATGATATCATCATTTCACCCACATAGCATGTGCAAAACATTTGAGAGGGTTACGACAAAAACTAGATGCACTTCGTGTACAAAACGGACAATCTCTTTCGAAGTATCAGGGTTTCATACGGAAACTCATCTGTTACAAAGTGATTTCATTTTTTTAAACTTATTTGAACTCCAGACTTTTTGTGTGTTCAAAATACACCATTCAAAGCCACATCATCAAATTTCAACCCTTTCTGACTTCATTTGTTATTTTTCATGCATTTACTGATTTTTTTGAGCTATAAGACCCTGAAATTCAAAAGCATTTCAAATGAACTCTGAAAAGGTTGAAAGTTGGCATGGTTTCATCATTTCACCCACATAGCATGTGCAAAAAAGTTGAGAGGGTTACGGCAAAAACTAGATGCACTTCGTGTACAAAATGGACAATCTCTTTCGAAGTATCAGGGTTTCATACGGAAACTCATCTGTTACAAAGGGATTTCATTTTTTGAACTTATTTGAACTCCAGACTTTTTGTGTGTTCAAAAAATGCACCATTCAAAGCCACATCATCAATTTTCAACCCTTTCTGACTTCATTTGTTATTATTCATGCATTTACTGATTATTTTTTGCTAAATGACCCTGAAATTGAAAAGCACTACAAATGAACTCTGAAAAGATTGAAAGTTGGCATGGTATCATCATTTCACCCACATAGCATGTGGTAAAAAGTTGAGAGAGTTACGGGAAAAACTAGATGCACTGCGTGCATTATATATAATTATGTGTGTCAAAAACCATTACAGATTCACATGGATAGATAAGTGACCAAATTAATAAAAGTTCATCATCACATTAAAAACAAAGGACATACATAGTTCTCATTGAACAACATATAGCTCTCTAGAGCATCTAGTTAAACCATACTTTGAAACTATGTAAAACCTTTCAATGCAACAACAAATGCGATCATAATCACAACCAAGGTAATAATTGATCCAACGGCATAATGATACTAAGCCTCGGTATGAATGGCATATTTTCTAATCTTTTCTAATCTTCAACCGCATTGCATCCATCTTGATCTTGTGATTATCGACGACATCCGCAACATGCAACTCCAATATCATATTCTCCTCCTCATTTTTTATTTTTTCCTTCAAGTAATTGTTTTCTTCTTCAACTAAATTTAACCTCTCGACAATAGGGTCGGTTGGAATTTCCGGTTCAACTACCTCCTACATAAATAAAATCCATGTCACATTGGTCGGCATAATTGTCATAAACAATAAATAAACCAAATAGTTATAAAAAGATAATATATACCACATCTGAATCATAGACAGGACGAGGGCCGACGGGGGCGGATACCAAAACCATCGCACTATATAATAACAAGCAATAATAAAAGTAAGAAAATTAGACAAGTATCTATCTAAAGTAAGAATATTTTTTCTTTCAGAAAGAAGATAAGAACAAGAGGCTCACCACGGTGGTGCCGGCGACGACATCGGCGCGGGTGATCGACGGCGGTGAAGACGGGGACGAGACGTGACGGACCGCTAAACCTAGACAAATCTCAGGGAAAATGGAGCTCGGAGGTCGAGTTTCGAGAGGAGAGAGCTTAACTAGTGGCTCGGGCATTTCATCGAACACCTCATGTGCATAGGAGGTGAGCTAGAGCACCACAAAGCTCTTCCCTCGCCGGTCACAAAAAAAGAGCAGTGTGGAGTGTTCTACTCGCCGGCGAGGGGGTATATATAGCTATTTGGTTTATTTATGTGCACATCCTATCGACTTGTTCTGCACCGGCCTCCCGCACGAGGGAGGCAACTTCTTGCAAATCAGTCAATACATGTCCGACGAGTACCTTAATCTGAGACTTTGAAACAATTAGAATCATATAATTTCATACTAGTTGGAATGTTACAATATATATTTGTGCCTGATGTAACTCATTTACCTGAGCGCCAGTCTTCGGTTTGGCCAGCGTACCATCTCGTGCTGGAATGAAAGGCCTCGTCAGGTCCTCAACGTACTGCAGTTTAGTGTCGTTAGTATGATTTAGAAAATATATATGTTACATAATCCAGGCAATGTGCTGACATTTTACCTCTCCAACTCCCAGATAATTATTCTGGATTATATTGTCAACCTTTTTTTCCCTTCTCCTCGCTCCAGTTCTGGATCAGTGGCCTTAACCTTGATTCATACGGGATGCTAGAGTCCAATTGGTGCACTCTGAACTTCTCGTAGTACCATGTCTGCATGACAACAAAAGCAGTTCACAAACATTCTCGTACATTATGTAATGTATGTTAGGTAACTGATAATTGTACTACTACGAATTACCTGCAGCAGTGGTAGATTCCCCTCCAGAATTGCCTCACCATTTACAAAATTCTTCACGCTGTCCATAAGATAGTCAAGCGTTAGCTGTCCAAGATTTGTGCCCTTTATCGTCTCAACGTTTCTAACAATCCCAATATATTTGTTATCCACATACTCCTCTTTTGTTCGGCATACATATTTGCCTATGGTGTACAAGACAAATGGCCTAACAAAATTTGGTGTGCTATCGACTTTCATCTTGGCTAGCAATCCTTTGAAAGTTATTTTGGTGTCATTACGGTCTTTCAGTTTCTTCCACAACTCCATATTACCATCAAGATTTGAAGGGACGTGCTTCTTCCCATGGCAGGGCATGCCTGTTATATGCGCTACATCTTCTAGTGTGATCCTACATGGTATCCCATTGATGATAAAGGCATCCTGCTCTGCGTCATATGAATTAGCGATGGCCAGGCACAATACACGTCTAATTTTGATGCTAGGTGTCTTGAGAAGTCCACCCAGTCCTATCAACTGGATGTACATCCTTTGCTGCTTGTTTAATCCGTTTATGAACTCCTCATATGGCAGCAAAGAAGCATCCTGGGTTCAATGGATGTGCAAGTGTGATTAGATTCAACATGGTATACAATTTAAACACTCATACAGATGAATACAGCTTATATATACCAACATAAAAATTATGCTCTACGCTACTGCATGAGGTACAAGCATGCTGAGTTCCATGTATGTGCAAATACTATCATGTGATTCAGCTTGGTTACGTTTGAACAGTCATCTAAGGTAATCTCCATTGCAAGGCACTTATCTGAAATAAAATAAAGATTGGAAAATAAAAAACTATCCAACCGTGGTCTCCTCAACTCTAGGCGCTAATCATGGTCAGTAGTATGGAATTAAAACATGGGCCATCGATGCCTTCCATAACTCGCGCGGAAGGAAAAAAGAAGGCAAGCGCCCGCTGCACTAATTGGCATCGACAAGACTAGACGCTAAGATTTAGCCTGGAATTAATCAATGAACTGCCAATCTGGTAGGAAACAAATCCTAGCGCCCTCCCCTAACGCCCCCAACTTAATTTGTTTAAAAACATGCTAAGTTACATGAATATGCAAACAATGAGTGGGGTTGCAGCAAGAGATCATGGGAGGAAGATCGTGGCACGAAAAATAGCAGCGGCTGAGATCGTGGGGAGTTACTAGAGGATTCATGTTTGGCTCCGTCGTTCGGTCTTGCTGGATTCCTGGGTTACTCCTTCCTTCTGTCTTGCTGGTTTGGGCGGCGCAGAAGGACGAACTATGATCTACGAGGTTTCAAAGGATCCCTATTTATAGGGATCGTAACAACCCGGGCATATATCCACGTATAGATTTCTTTGGTTGGAGGAAATAAAGGGAGGTGACCCACCTGGTTGAATATTAGGGGGGCGTGGAGAGTTTAGCATTAAGTTATGGTTTAAAAAAAACCAAGGTAAGTTGCGTAACAACACGTAGGTCTCCTGAGAATCATGATCATCAAAAAGATATCGTTCCTACTTAAAAAAAAGATATCGTTCCCGTTTCTTTGAAAATCAGCCAAAAGAACTGGACCGCTTTTATTATTGGTTATAAGTAGTTCACTGGACCTCTTTTAGGATGAAAACTGGTTCTAAAGTCAACTAGGATTGAGTCTTCACACGTGAAGTATTTTACTCTCTTGTGAAGCTATTTTATTGCCCATCCGATCTTGCATGCTCATGCGCATACCTTTTTTCCTCGTATATGTGAGACCAAATTTTGTTAATAATACTGGATCATGTCTGGTGCTGCTCAAGATGGCACGACACCATGGTTTTCACTTTGGTGAGATTTCTATGAAATAATCGAACTTCATTCATTTCAGCACTCACTGCAATATTTGCCTTTCAGCCAAAATATTTCAGCCTCACTGAATTTCGGCCAAAATACTTCAGCACTCGCGGAAATTTTTCTGAAACTTCTAACTAGCGATGTTAAAAAAATTCTGAAACTTCTAACTAGCGATGCCAAAATATTTCAGCACTCGCTGAAATTTTTCTGAAACTTCTAAATAGCGATGTTAAAAAAATTCTGAAACTTCTAACTAGCGATGTTAAAAAAATTCTGAAACTTCTAACTAGCGATGTAATTGTTCTGAATCCTGTCCAGACTCTGCCGAAACTTAAATATAAATTTAAGAATTCAGTTAACCTTCCTAAGCTTCAAAAGTTCTGGTTGTAAAAAGCAAATATATGTTTCAGCGTCTCCCATGCAGACCAAATTTATTCAAGAATAGTATTTGGAACCAGTACTGTGAAATATTGCAACTTGATTAATCCGCACTGGACTAAGAACATGGCTAGGAAACCTTCTTCGGGACTACAACCAAACCACACCCTACTCTACTTCTTCATAACCAAGTGTACACTCCAGATCTAAGAATCAACCACTGCTGGACTAACTGCTTGCATCTTCATGATCTTCAATCGCAGCTGCATCCGATAGGCTAGCATTGTACTTCTTCAGCCTTTTCATGGACTTCAATTTGTTGTAGGGCGAATTAAGAAGGACAACAGGCAGCTCTCTTCTATAATTGTCAATGTATGCCTGCATGGGAGGATATGTTAGTATCGTTCCATATGTTTACAAAATTGACAGAATTTTAGGTGTTATTCTACGTACTTGGTCATAACACAGCGTAAGATCTTCTCCTGTAAAGAATTCGATGTTCTTCAGCATGTAGAGTGCACAAGAAGAACTACAACAATTAATTCTGTTAGCAACATTTCACGTATTAACAATGAAAAACATATTTAGAAGCTAATACTGTTGACTGACTTGTTATCTTGTCTTGGCACAGGAACATGCTTTACTGTCCATTGGGTCAAGTTAATGTCTTGCCATGCATGGCTTTGTGGTCCATTGATTCGCAGTGATGCTCTCAGATGTGCTTCCACCCCACGTATCTGCCAAAGTCCATGGTATGAGAAGTTGCTCATGGTTCATGGTTAGGTATGATGCTAAATCCTGTGTTATATTGAAAGACGTTTAAAATCTCACCACGTGAACCACTTGTGTTACTACGTAGCTGAAAAGTGAATCAAGAATCTGAATCTCCCTCCTTCTGGGTTTACGACCACAAGGAACCAGTGGGTGTTCGCCATGTTCGTAGGTAGAAAAACCTGGACAACAAAGATGATTACATCAACATGCAATATAATTAGAAAAATAAATGTGTTTATGTCATGGTTAGATGGTACCAGATCATGTCTGAGGTAGTTGTCTTCTTTTGTTGTTCCATGACTGCCCGCCAAAGTGGCCTCGTGGCAGTTCTCTACCTTACCATCTCTTTCGAGCATAGCGACGCCGGCCACCCTCTCAATGTAAACCAGTTGCTCGTCCCTTATGTCCTTAGGATGATCATGACGCATGATCTGAATCACAGCATCTACCAACTAAAACAAAATTCAAGTTAATTGTACTATGCAAAAGAAAATTGATAAAATAATTTGGCAAATATCTTACTTCGTCACCCAACCATTTGTCATCTAAAACTCCATCTGTCATGGTGAGGCACTGCAAATGCTTCTGTAGCAGAACAATGTCATCAATTACCACCAATTTTTTAATCAAGATCTGAGGTGTTGACAATTTCGGCCACGTAATTATGTCAAAACTTGTCAAGGTCGGTCTCCAGCCTCGAAGCACATGTTTCTGTATCTTTTAAATTGCTTGCACGGTTTTTCCTCTTTGTATTCTTTGTGTCCTTGGAATCGTTGGTAGACTCCGATGGAGTCCTGTTTTTCTTTCTCTTCTTATCACTATCGTACATAACATAATCTTCATTGCACAATAATGAAGATGCCACTCTTTTCCGGATGCTCGCACGAGTTGGTAGCATGGAATCAACCACACTATCTTGTCGCTGCTTTGCTAAAGAATCATCATAGTTGTCCTCATCAACTGGGAAGACATGGGGCTCTTCCGGCTCCCTTATTCCCTTAGCCTTGGCAGACCGGTGTTTGCTTTTGGTACCTGCCTCTCCCCCCACCTCAATACCGACATCTTCATCATCTTGATCTCTACTTTCTTCAGCCTTTCGCACATTCTCATTATGCCTCAAATTCAGAGGATCCTATGATTCGAAATAAAGCACTTGTTAGCTTGCAATCTGCGCAAAATAAAAAAACAAAACCAGTTAACTGTAAAATGTGCATCACCAGGAAAGCTTCAAGGCTTGTGGTGGCTTTGGAATGCTTTCGCGAATTCAATCTCGCAGCACCCTGCGAAGCATCCAGCTCTTTATAAAGCTGTGAAACATTCTTGAGACTCTCCTTGCAAGCTGCAGCAACAGCTCTGTCTTCTTCATCCTGAACGTGGAAGATCATATGTTAGCTACGAATGTGCATTAACTTAAACAAAATCAGTTACATGTGAAATGTGTATCACCATGAAAGCTTCAAGGCTTGTGGTGGTTTTTGAATGCTTTCACGATTGCAAACTAGGAGCAGGCTGCAAATCTTCAGCTACGTTCTTCATGGGGGCATCCATGTTATCTTTTTGTATTCCCTTAGCTGAAATGCCTTTGGCAATGACCTCCGTGTCATCTTTTTGTTTTTGCTGGTGAGTAGTATTCTCTCCTGGGACCTCCATTGGGTCCGCAGGTACTCCCAGGTCAGATAGCTGTATGTCCTCTACTCCTGGGCGATCAGCATCAAATATTCCATAGCGGTGGTTCTTTAAAAAAATGTGTTAGTGTGGAGAGTATTGATACTAAAATTATTTATAGAAACTCATAATGGTATACTTACATTGAATTCTGTGATGAGGTCGTCCGTGCGTCTGCCGTTCGCAAGTGTACGCCTAAGGCACTCGTCCATTTTTTTCAAGGGTGCACATCCTATCAAATTGTTGTGCACTGGCCTCCCGCACAATGGAGGCAACTTCTTTCAAATCAGCCAATACACGGCCCATGAGTGCCTTATCCTGCAAATTACAAGCAGTTAGAAGCATATGACTTCGATTGTACTTGCAAAGTTACAATATATATTTGTGCCTGATGTTCATCATTTACCTGACCGTCAGTCTTTGGTTTGACCGGCGTCCCAACTGGTGGCGGATTGAAAGGCCGCAGCAGGTCATCGACATACTGCATGTTAGTGTCGTTAGTATCATTCAAAACATATGGTAGATAATCCAGGCACACAGTACTAACACTTTACCTCTCCAACCCCTATATAATTTTTGTTGATTATGTTGTCAACCTTCTGTGCCTTCTCGTCACTCCAGTTTTGGATCAGCGGCCTTAACCTTGATGCATACGAGATGGTAGAGTCCAATTGGTGCACCCTCCACTTCTCGTAGTACCACGTCTGCATTACAACAAAAACAGCTTAGAAAATTTTCCATAAAATTAAATGTATGGTATGTTAATAATGATTGTATTACTTGCAGCAGTGGTAGGTTGCCCTCCAGATTTGCTCCACCATTTACAAATTTCCTGACGCTAGCCATAAGATGGTCAAGTGTAAGCTGTCCAAAATTGGTGCACTTTATTGTCTCAACGTTTCTAACAATCCCAAGGTATCTGTTGTCCACATACTGCTGTGTTGTCGGGCATACATATTTGCCTATGGTGTACAAGACAAATGGCCTGACAAAATTAGGTGTGCTGTCGCCTTTCATCTTGGCTAGCAATCCTTTCAAAGTTACTTTTGTGTCATTGGGGTCTTTCAGTTCCTTCCACAACTCCAAAGTATCATTGTGATTTGAAGAAACGTGATTCTTCCCCATGCAGGGCAGGCCTGTTATATGCTCCACATCTTTTAGTGTGATCCTACATGGTCTCCCATTAATTATAAAGTCATCCTGCTCTGCATCATATGAATAAGCGATGGCCTGGCACAGTAGACGTCTCATTCTCATGCCAGGAGTCTTGAGAAGTTCACCTAGTCCAATCAACTTGATGTACGTCAGTTGCTGTGCGTTTAATTCTTTTATGAACTTCTCGTATTGCAGCAATGAAGCAACCTGAGTTCCTTGAATGTACAAATAGTGTGATTAGATTCTGTATGGTATTCATTTAAACATGCATAGAACCGACTAGATTAATTTATGCCAATATCAAAATTGTGCTCTACAGTACTGCATGAAATCATAGAGCTTCTAGGCCATATAATGAACACCAGACATAGAAAAACAAGCTATCTCTGTCGGCAAATTGATTGATGATAGTATAGATTTTTAGTAGAAAGATCAGACTTTGGTCTATGTACACTACTAAAGTTTCAGGCGTCACACTTACGAAAATAATTGCATAGATGATCAGAAGATCAATAGTTTATAGATAATCTCAAAAAAGGAATGTAGCAGTTCCATTGCAAGCATTCAAGAGCACACTCCTTAGTTCCCATCAGACTGAGACGTGCCAAATAAGTGAGGCGTGCAACTTACGTACAAAACTACTTTGTATTCTGTCTACTGTGTATTTGATCAGGCATTTAGGACTACTACGATTATTTTGTTGATTCGGTTGCTAGTTTTAAACAAAGTTAAATTACTAGTCCTTCCTTTCCATATCGTTGCACGTAGAACTTTCCAGCACGAAAATTAGCGCAAGTTTCATTACAGAGAGAGGCATTCATGACTAAAAACTGAAGGCATCCACGATCTCCCTTAAGTTTTGCTAAAGAACATCTAGATGTGCTCTAAGTATTGCTTATCTAAGTCCTATGTCATTGATTTTATGCTAAGATTCGTGGAAGCCTTTTTTGTCCTTTTTTCTTCTCTTTCTAGACACACCCATCTCCCTTCGGTAAAATAGGGATAGTTCGTTATGGCTGTAACTAAACGAGATCAAAAAGGAAGTGCGCCGTAAACAATGGGATTGCATGCAGACTTGGGAAGGAGGGAGTATACAGAATACAAGGATCTCGATCGTTACCGGAGGATTCTCTCGATGGCGACCGGCTCCATTGCCGTTCGCTTTCATCTTTTGCTTTGCCGGCTTCTCCGACGTGCCCTTCTCTTTCGTCGGCTTCTCTGACGTGCCCTTCTCTTTCATCTCAGGATTCGCTGACGCAGGCTTCGAAGATGACGGCTCCGTCGGCTTCACCGACCTGGGAGCTACTTTGGGCAGCGTGGGGTGGTAATTCGGTGTAGTCATGGAAGGCTAGGTATGGGAGGCGTGGGGTGGAAGTATGCGATCTATGCCATGAAAAGCTTCGTATTTGTAGGGGATTCTCTAACAACCGATCACAAGGAAATATTGGGAATTTGGGATCTCACGAAGAGGTAGTTTTAGATCACGTAATGTTTATTTATAGGGGATTCTCTAACAACTGACCACAAGGAAATATTGGGAATTTGGGATCTCACGAAGAGGTAGTTTTAGATCATGTAATGATTTTTAGCTAGTTTTTTTATTTTGAGAAATTTTTAGCAAGTTTAGATCAGTAATCTCAACCGTGAAGCGTTTGGGCTTCTTTTGCTTTCTTATACGGGCCTATTATAATGGGATGAGCCCATTTTAAATGTGAACATGAGAAAGGAAGCTAGGACTCCAACAGCCGCGACGAGCCCCGTCCCAATTATTTAGGACGGGCATGCACGAGGGCGCTTCGTCCTCACTGCCACGACTCTCCAAAAATGGTTCCTCTGCCTCTGTGTCCTCTCGATTCGCTCTTCCTCTGCGTCGCCCACTCTCCCAACAATCTACCTTCTGGAACGGTGAGTTCTCCTTCCTGTCAATTATGTTAGTAGTTCTCCAGTAGCAGCACATACGATGGCCTTCTTCTTGTCAATTTCTTGTTCTCCTGCTTCTTTATTTTGTGCGCACAGATTCATCTGCCTGCAAAATGTAGTCCGTTGCCTTATGAGAATTTTGCACACAGGTTCGTCTGCATGCAACATCTAGTTCGTTGTCTTGTCAATTTCTTGTTTTTCTCCTGCTTCTTTAGTTTGTACACACAGTTTCATCTGCATGGCCGATGAACAATTCATAGATACATGTTTATTCTTGATTGTTGATGCAGTTGTTTAGATAAATATTTGAAGAGCGTAAATTTTGATTGTTAATTCGCATATACTCCCTCTGCAAGGAAATATAACCACTTTTGGTCCACTACTTTAGTGATTTCTTTACAGAGGGAGTACTTGTTTAGTTTAAATTGTTCATGCACTTGTTTACATAAACTTTCAATAGCGCCAGAATTACTATACTATCTGCCGTCATATTCATCTCGGCTTATTGTTATCATGTTATTGTCATGCTTCATGTCTTATACTGGTTTCATCAATTACAGTCCTTCAGCATGGCGTTCGAGAAAGATTATGCTACTAGGGCAGATGGAAATACCGAAATTTTTGTGAAGTACACAAACAAGGCTAGCTGTGTTGAGTACTGCATTGGCAGATTCAAATACTGGCTGCGGAACGACGACCAGAAGATAGTTGCACTGGATGTGGAGTACACCTGGCCTCGTGGTCCAACACATATGGCTGCCGTGGTCCAGTTATGCGTTGGCATCTACGTCCTCGTGTACCACATAAGCGTTGTTGATGAGCACTGTGGCCTGCTTGCCGCCTTCCTGCTCGACGAGGACTACACCATTGTTGGGGTGGACATCAACAATGACGAGAAAAAACTCAAGCTTGTTGGTCTGGTGGTACAAAACTTTGTGGATATCCAGAATATGTGGAGAGTTCCTGATCCAGTGACGATTAAGCCAAAGTATGGCTTGGCTGACTACGCTGGTTCCATCATCCACCACAGCTTCAACAAGATGAAGGATGCTATCACAGAAGATGACCACCATATATGGGCAGAAGCACCCTTGCCCTTGAAGAACATCTACTATGCTTCCATGGACGCGTATGCCACCTATGATGTATACAAGCGCTTGGCGAACTTCCAGAAGGGGTTTGAGAGTCAGCGCCAGCATCTCGCCAAACCATTTAGGCGGTCAAAGAAGTCCGGAAGCAAGAATGAATCAACCTAAAATGTTTCTTCTATTTATATAGCTGGTAGTCTGTAAACTTTATTATACTGCTAGTAAGTCGTAAGTTCAAATTTCCTGCAAGTTGAATCATCCTTTATTCTAGCTGTCTTGCCTAATTTGATCCACGTTCACGAGATATTAATACTTAAGACGTTTATTTTGTTTCGGTTTCGCTAGCTATGATACAAAATGCGATAGCCATTTTTACCAAAAGATTATTTCAGATTTATAATGAATACTGTTCTCAACTGGGTTTGAATAGAGAAATTTTATTTTTTAATTGCATAGAGAAAGTTAATTTTTTTAATCAAAAGAAGGGTCGCCCCCTCTGATTTTCCATTAACAGAAACCACATGGTCTTTCAAGCCCCTGATACAAACTACAGCTAGAAACTAAAGTAATCAACTAGCAGCACAAATCATACATGGTAGCAAGCCCAGCCAGACTTAACACGAAGGTCCAAAAATTAAAACTACGGCAGAGGACAGAAAATATAGCTGAGAGATGTGCAGGCGACACCGCAGTACCCTGTGACTCCACACTTGTGATGAACTGTACAATTCACCTGCTACATGCTCTAGCCTGCGCATATAGACCATCAGCACCTCTTTGCTCCCAACATCAGCACCGCTTTGCTGCCAACATCAGCACCTCTTTGTTTACCACCTTCATCTGCAATATAGACCATCCCATGATCCACAAGCAAATTAGCTAAACAAGAATCATAAGATCACTATACCATTTATTTTGTAATCTACCATTTATTTTGTAATCTCACATTATTCCTATTCCTGCATTACCAAAGAGTCAAGAACACAACTGATGCCCTTCCCGCATCTCCTACGCAAACACTCATAGGTAGTTCTACCATCTTAACTCCATGATTTAAAATATTAATAAAACCCCCTTAACGATTCCATTTGCATTACCATCATTCATGATTATAGCCAGGGAAACAGCAGCCAATAAAGCAACCACCTGTGTAAGCCCTATTTTGAGTCCCGAATAGGGCCGAATCCTAGCATTTACTCTAACTGCAACATGTCCTCCTCTCATAGTCATCATCACCCAAGACATAATGAAGACGTAACCCCATAGATGCATAACTACTATCAACATAGTTTTCGCAGTATACCTAGTGTAAAGGACACTCTTGCATTGTCGTGCTACATTTGTGGCTCCTCGGTCAGCATGTTCATAACCACCTCGATCTGAAGATCTTCATGGGTGGTGGTCTTGAAACCGAAAAGAACGGCTTTATGAACCTTGAGCTCTTCATTGTCAACAAAATCACTCCATCCCTTGCCGAAGATGATGCGGCCATCATCACACTTATGGTACTTCACCGGCATGAAACTGTCCTTGCACAACCGAATGCCAGCAAGCCCATCTCCCGGTATCTCCCCATCTCCTGGGGTCTTCAGAGCGTCGACAACTTTCACAGGTAATCTCTGTATATATGCACCGTCATAGGAAGAAAAATTATCAAATATGTGAAGGAGCAGTAAACAAAAGGATCTTCAGCTACATCTACATATATTACATACGGATCTACAGTTATGGGAAACAGAAGGATATGCAAAAACACTCATCAGTGTATTCACTGGTTTCAGCTACAATAGCATATCATTAATCTTTCTCTCCATGAAAAAACAAAGAAAATTGCATACAAAATAGAAAATACTAGTCCACCAAAAACATACCATCGTCTTTCCTGCTATGTTCGACTTGGTGAAGCGGTGGAAAAAAATGCACCTATATAACCTTTCTTCATCGCCAAAAGGTCATGTAGGTTACGCTCCTCTTGCTTCGTCAGATTAATTCCTTTCGTTATGACAGCTAATTCTAGAGGATCTTTACGCTCTTCATTTCGATCGCATGTCCTTGGCAGGTTGCAGCAGTACACCATAGGAATGTCTTCAGTCAAATCAAAGGAGACAAGGTCGCCTTCTTGCAGGTCGAAGTCTTCAACAAACCTGCACCAGTTTTCACCACAGATGATCGCCCTTGAATTCCCTTTGTACACGCCAAAATCATACGTGCGGCTCCCTCTCGCTTGAAAAATCAATGAACTTTCTGGGATGGCGCTGAACTGGTGCCATGCGTAGCATGGCACGATCTGTACATGTAGAATTTAATTGCTATTTATTTCCTACATTTTGTTAATCTTCAAAGTAGAGGGGAACAAACACAATAAAAGTAAAAATTGACATGATTATTTATACCACAGCTAAAGTGTCCCCATCTAGCCTGATGGTAAATGTCAACCCATCAGCATCGGGCCTGTTGCAGTCCTGTCGACAGGTTATGCACACCACCTGTGTAAACAAAATAAAATGAAGAAAAGCAAAGGATGAGAATTTAAGAAAAGGGCTTATGCATGTAAACACACTAGGCAACAATCATACAATATAATCAACGAAGGTACTGCATCAGTAATCAACAATCATACACTTGAACTAAGCGGGTGGCTCGCCCTCCACTCCTCATAACCCCGCAACGCAGCGCGTGCCCGCCGCACCACAGCTTGTTCAGACATGTCCTTCTCTTGATCGTCGACCGGCAGCATGGGCTCACCCCGAGCGTCGACGCGCGGCATTGGCCCCTCCTCCTCTGCAGCACAACTGAGGTAGTGTCTGAGACTGAGCAGTAATCTCTGAGAAAAGTCCTATCAAAACATAAATCCTACTACTGCTGTTACTCGGCCCACCCGAATGTACACACGCACGCCTTCAACATACAGCCCATCTACATACATCCGCATCCAACAATATGTTCCTTGAAAAAGAAAAGAAAATCTGTTCTGGACGGACGAAGGATCGTCAGGGTAACCAACTCAATTAGCCACTTGTCTGTCATATTGGAGAAAATGAACTTACTTCACTTTTTCCTGGTACTACATAACCACACAAAATAAAGATTAAAATAATTCCTAAAAACTCTGATATATTGTACGCCCTCACATTTATAATCTTTAAAATATGAACTAATTTGGGCAACAGAATTAAGAGGTTATTGTTATTTCCCTACAAAGATACAAATATTTGGATCAAAATTTCATATTCTGCAAAAAAAAACACTGCAGTAAATATTATTCTGAGAAATGTTTAGTTGACTTGCAATCTAGGACTACAAGTTAATGGCTGCCTTACTAAACCCAACCTAATTTCGGCCTAAAAAGGAATTTAATCCACTAGCCCAGCTTATAAGTTTTGAGCCCACCCTCTGGTTTCTTCCTGGATTCGCCACTGCACAAGGCCAATATTATTTTAAGTTTTTAAAGGACTGTTTGCTGAAATTTTCTGCTATTGTGTTACGCATCTGCACTTGTTCATTGTTATGAAAACCCTGGAATACCGAAACCCTAGAAAAAAAATACCCAGCAAGCCACCGATGTAGAAAACTTCCTTCAATCTCTGCATCGCCTTCCATCTAACCTCCGATTTAAAAATCCTAACTATCTAATCTCTGACTTTGAAAACCATATCCAACTCCCGAAACGGCAACACAACAAGGAACAAAGAAGTCGAAGATTACAAGTTAGGGTTTCTCACTTCACCTAGTCGCCGGTAGTCGCTAGGTGCTTGCTGGCGGCCTCCCAATCTCACTCCGCGCTCTTCTGCTCCAACCGTCGAGAGCGGCCAGGCGAGTAGGCGGCGGGGTCGCGGCGGGGTGGTTTGTGGGGAGGGTGGGGGTGAGGGGGGGCGGGGGTGTGTGGGCGATGGGGGTGATGACACGAACCCTATCCGTGTCAAGCACAGAAAATAACGGCCCATGAGTCCAGTACGTAAAGAAACAACCAAACAGGCCCACAGGCCGCTTACCAGTCACAAAGTAAAACCCTATGTTACTAATAAAAAAACAGAAAGCAAAATCCTTTTGTCTAAAAAACAAAAACAAAGGAAAATCGTAAAAAAGAGGGAAATCCTTTTTGGGTGAGTTCAACATGAACGTGATGGTGAGAGGCTCAAGGAGGAGTTTTGTGCATTTACAACACCGTTGTTTTACAGAAAAAATGCACCTTACAATGTGAAATTATAAAATCGTTATTAATAAGTGCTGAAAATTCCTTATTTATAAAAAATTGTTTCTTTCCAGAAAAACAAACTTCAATAATGGGGGTAGGTAATTGCGTCGCCTTTCTCGCCCCCCCCTCGCATATTCGGGCCATTTACCGCATTTCTATTGTTGTAACCTCGAAAGTTCAAGATCTTACGCGGCCACCATTAAATCATAGCAGGGAATGGGATGAGTGCCCCATGTTAAGCTCTTTGGTCCATATATGTGCCATATGCTACAAACGGGAGGCGTGGACTCGACGCCGTTCTCTACGGCTATGATGCCCATCTGCTGTCGTTATAATCAATGCAAATTCGTGAGGGGCTAAAAATTCACCGGACCTGGCGTGGTCTCATCGTACAACCCCTAGTGGGTGTGGTAAAACATCGAGAGCGGGATGCATTGGCCCTCACATAGGCTGTGTGCAAACGGGACCATATCGAATGTCGGATCAAGCCATCGAGAGAGAATGCGTCCGGCCTGTGAAAGGAGTGTGGGGCCCGGTCCTTCATTTGCCTCAAATCTCGATGCCACGTGATGTTAGACCTAGTAACCAAGGCCTGTCTTGTGCATCGCACTCAACTGGACCCACAACATGCATGCACACATGTCCACGTATGAGTCTAAACGGCGGGGATGCATGGTTTGGGGACTGGCGTAAGTGGTGTGAGTCCAGTTTGGATCTAGCTACCAAGAGGTAACGCATGAGTCTAAACGTCTACCAAGAGGATGCATGTCCACGTATGAGTCTAAACGTCTACGTGATGCTCCACATGTGGGTCTAGACGGCGGGTCTGCATGTGGTTTGGATATAGCTACCAAGAGGTAACGCGTCTGGTTTGTGCCTAGGCGGTGCTTCACGGGGCCTGGCGTGGTCTCGTCGTATGACCCATGAAGGGTGTGGTCAAACACCGAGAGCGGCACGCATAAGCCCTAACGCGGGCTATGTGGAAACGATGCCATATCGCATGCTGGATCTAGCCAATGGAGGGAACGAGTTCGACATGCAGACGGAGTGCGGGGCCCGTTCCTTCATTTTCCTCAAAATTCGTTGCCGCTTCATGTGGGCCCTATCCAAAAAGGCCCGTCCAGTGCATCACACACAGCTGGATTCACACCATGCATGCACACTTGGCCACGTAGACACCCACCGTAAACCTTTAGCCAAGTTGACCCACACCATCCATCCACCCTCACCTCGGTTCGTTGGATCTCCGACGAGTCCCTTCCCTCGGTACGCCAAGCATGTTAAAACGACACACGGCTACACGTCTTGCACACCGAGATTGGTGCATCATGCACTAGTGCCAACAAACATGTCCAGCTGAGCATCTTTGCCCATTGTCTGGATCGAGGCGGCTAGCGGTGCATGTTGCCGGCCCGGTTGCCTAGCGGTGCATGGTATGGGTAGACATGAATCGCATCACATCAGATCAAGATTCCCCTCTCTTGTATCGGACGCCGAAGCAGCACACGTGCATGGTAGAAGAATCTGCGCGGTTGATGTGGGAGCTTGGATGAGACGCCATGGGATAGGTGCATGCTGAAATTCAAGATTTAGGAATTGATAACAAAATGAAAACGACAATTCAATTGTTTGTGCAGGTGTACATCATGTTTTAAGGAAAATGTGGAATATGACACGTTCACATACATTTTGGCAACAAGTGCACTTTTGGAGGGAAAAAAACAGGTAGCCCCCATGCCTCCCACGATTTTTGTTCCATGTATTTCGCCACAAATATTGGAGGAAAAAAGAAAAATGTATTTTCCCCTCAAAAAACGACTTGGGAAGAAAATATGAAGTATCCATATTTAGCTACTCCGTGGAGGTTGCCCCCGTGGGGAGATTAGATTGACCTGTCCTTGATTTTAGGGTGAGTTCAACGTGAACGTGATGGTGAGAGGCTGAAGAAGGAGTTTTGTGCGTTTACAACAACCTTTGTTTTTTTAGCGTGGAACACCTTGCATTCCAATTACTGGGGACCGACCAAATCGGCGGTCACGGCACAATTTACATCCAGAGGGAAATCCTCATGCCAGACTTGCTGGTACCCAGGAGCACCTTTGTTTTAGAACTGTATAATAATAAATGAAAGAGAATATGTGAAAATCAAAAAAGAAATAGGATATGCATACAAGATGGGCCAGCCCAACCTTCTACAGGGACGCGTGGTCCAGCACGCGGGTGAGGTTCGGCTGGGACAGCCCAACGCTGAGACGCACCGGGCGCAACTGACGGGTGGTGGGAGTTTAGTCCCACCTCGCCAAGCGAGACGCGCACGCACCTGCTTATATACGCGGCTGAGAAACCATTTGCATGAGCCTCTCTCACTGAAACAGCATGTTCCGTATCCAGTTCCGTGTATGCCCTGTTGGGCCTACTATCAGGAGAAATCAATATCCCACGGGCCTGCATCCTGGCCCATATGGTGGGGTTTCTAGTCGTAAGCAGGCCGTGGGGTCTGAAATCTCCTGTTAGAGGTGGGCTTTTTCTTTTATATATAGTCACATGTTTATGATTGGACCATCTCCAAATCACTCATTTTTTTTACATTGTCACATACATGTAATAAACATGATTACCAAAGAAAATTCAACAATAATGAAGTTTACACTGTCCATTTAAGGTAAAGTCAGAGGTATGCACCTGAGTTTCACTGAGCCACTATAAATTATATAAAATTCTAAAAATGGAAACCTTTCATATTCTGTCTATTTTAATGAAAGAGATCACGTGTACAAAATTTCAGGTGATTTGGATGTGGTCGAAAAAACCACCTTGTTAGAAAAGCTCGCTTAAGTGAGACCAAACGGTCCGTCTGTAATGAAGTGATTTTTTTACCATCTCCAAATAACCCCAAATTTGTTGTACATGGTGCCATAAATGTAACTAACAGGATATCCAAAAATAAAACTCAAAAGTTTACACTATCCCCTTATGTAAAATTTCGTGGTAAGGCAAGTGAGCTAGTTCATGACCATAGCCATGGCATACATTGTTCAAATGGCCTCAAACCGTTCCCCTTTAGCCAAGTTGACCCACACCATCCATCCACCCTTGACCCCACCTCGGTTCGTTAGTTCTCCAACAAGTCCCTCCCTCTGTATGCCAAGCATATTAAAGCGACACATGGCTACCCGTCTTGCACACCGAGATTGGGCATCATGCACTAGTGCCAGGAAACATGTCCAGCTGAGCATCTTTGCCCATCGTGGACACTACCTCATGGTCTAGATCGAGGTGGCTAGCGGTGCATGTTGTCGGCCTGGTTGGCTAAGGGTGCATGATATGGGTCAACATGAATTGTATTGCATCACATCCAGATTCCCCTATCCGGTACCGGACGCCGGAGGCCCGGAGCAGCAAGTGCATGGTACAAGAATCTGCACGGTCGCTGGCGGAGCTTGGATAAGACAAATTTGACGTAACCGCCATGGGGTAGGTGCATGCTAAAATTCAATATTTAGGAATTGTTAACAAAATAAAAACGACATTTCAATTGTTTGTACAGGTGACACGTTCACGTGCAATATGACAACTAGTGCACTTTTGGAGGGGAAAAACAGGTGCACTCGTTCCACCGTGCCTCCCACGATTTTTCTTCCATGTATTTTGCCACAGTATTGGAGGAAAAAAGAAGAATGTGATTTTGCCTCAAAAAACGACTTGGGGAGAAATTCTCAACTAACCATATTTAGCTACTAGGTGGAGGTTGCCCCCCGTGGGGAGATTCGATCTACCTCTCCTTGATTTTAGGGTGAGTTCAACGTGAACGTGATGGTGAGAGGCTCAATGAGGAGCTTTGTGCGTTTACAACACCTTTGTTTTAGGAAAAAATAAGCACCTTATAATGTGAAATTTTAAAATCCTTATTAAAACATGCTAAAAATCCTTATTTTAAAAAACTTGTTTGTCTTGCTAGATAAAACAAACATAAATTATGGGGATTGTTTATTGCGTGGACTTTCTCGCCCCCAACCCCCCTCCCTCCCATATTCGAGACATTTACCGCATTTCTAGGGTTGTAACCTCGAAAGTTCAAGATCTACGGCGGCCACATGAAATCATAGCAAGGATTGGGATGAAAGCCCCATGTTAAGCTCTTTGGGCCATATATGCACCATATGGTACCAAAGGGAGGGGTGGCCTTGACGCCATTCCCTAGGCTATGATGCTCGTCAGTTGCCGTTATAATCCATGCAAATTCGTGAGGGGCCAAAAATTCACGGGACCTGGCGCAAGTGTAATCATACGACCCCTAGAGGGTGTGGTAAAACATCGAGAGCGGCATGCGTAGGCCCTCACATAGGCTGTGGGCAACCGGGGCCATATCCCATGCTGGATCAAGCCACATAGTGGGAATGCGTCCGTCCTGTTAAGGGAGTGCTGGGCCCGTTCCTTCATTTGCCTCAAATCTCGTTGCTGCGTGATGTTAGACCTAGTAACCAAGGACCGTCCCGTGCATCGCACTAAGCTGGAACCACAACATGCATGCACACATGGCCACGTATGAGTCTACACGGCGGGGACGCATGGTTCGGGGGCTGGCACAAGTGTCGCGGGTCATGTGTCTAGGTGCTACTCCACTTGGGTCTAAACAGCGGGGGTGCATGGTTTGGATCTAGCTACCGAGAGGTAACGCGTCCGGTTTGTGCCTAGGCAGTGCATCACGGGGCCTGGCGTGGTCTCATCATATGAGCCATGAAGGGTATGGTCAAACACCGAGAGGGGCATGCATAAACCCTCACGCGGGCTAAGTGTAAACGAGGCCATATCGCATGTTGGATCTAGCCAATGGGAGGGAACAAGTCCGGCATGCGGACGGTGTGCGGGGCTCGTTCCTTCACTTTCCTCAAAATTCGGTGCCGCTTGATATGTGCCCTAACCACAAAGGCCCGTCCCATGCATCACACTCACCTGGACCCACACCGTGCAAGCACACTTGGCCACGTAGACACACACCGATAAACCTTGACAATAGATAGGGTTTAATAATTATCCATTCATTTAACCTAATCGGTACAACATAGCTAGCGATGAACAAAAAAGCTAGATGCCATGTGAAATTAAATGTGCCAACTGTCCCTTCTAGTATTTTTTTCAGTAGTTCTCCCTTCTAGTATTTAGTAGTACTGCGCAAAAAAAAAATGTCCCTCCTATTATGGTGTTCTTTTTTTTGAACACCCTATTTTGGTGTTCGGTTTATGTTGCCACTTTGTGGACCGACATTGTGCACTTTTTCTTTTGCTTGGTTGGTTCGGGCAAATCTCTGGGTGTGCACGATGTCGTATACGTGCATGTTTCTTCCTAAATTTCAAAAGTGGCGAATTGTGCGCGGCCTTGACCTCTCTCTCCCAAACAAATTGAATTTTCACTCCACAAATCTCGCTCCCGCCTCCAGCGTTCGATCGCCTCTGCCTATCCACCCACGTCTTCGTCGCCGCCGCCAAAAAGCCCACATTCTTGCCGGCGAGGATGACCCTACCTGCTGGAGGAGGGGGCGTGGCTGGTGCGCTCCGTGCGGCGGATGTGGACCCCATGAAGGAACTGGTCGACAAGGACGTCGTCGCCGCCGATTCGCAGCCGCAGCTGCTCCAACACAGCACCAACGACGACGAATCGGTTAGTGTCTGCAGAGATTAACCCTAGAATTTGCCTTCTCGAAGTAAACCCTAGAAATTGCTCTCTTCACTAGTAGAAAACAGGGCTTTGGTCACAGAGCAATATTCACATTAGTCACGGTTCAGTCACGAACCGGGACTAATGCGAGCATTGGTCCCGGTCCGTGCGGCTAAGGCATTAGTCCCGGTTCACCTGAGCCCTTTAGTCCCGGTTTGAGACATGAACCGGGACTAAAGGGTGCGATGCCCATTAGTCCCGGTTGGTGTTACCAACCGGTACTAAAGGTTAGACCTTTAGTCCCGGTTCGAGCCACCAACCGGTACTAATGGGGTTTGAGGCATTAGTACCGGATCATGGCACGAACCGGTACTAAAGGTCCCATTTTCAAACTCTACCCCCCTGTGGATCGCCTTTTCAGTTTTGTAAAAAGCAAAAGAAAATGATAAAAACTTCAAAAATTAAAATCCTTCCAGATGAAGTTATGTTACTACATGTAATAGTTAGGAAAATTTAAAAACTTAAATTTGGACATGTTTTGCAAAAAGTGTAGGGAAAATGTAAAACGGCTATAACTTTTGCATACGATGTCAGAAAAAAACGTATAATATATCAAAATGTACAGCACGAAAATCCGCATCCGATTTTGACAGCCTATGGCCTGTTTGCAAATTTTTAGAATCCTCAAATTCTAAAAGGAAAAAAAGTTATGCTCAAATTTCAGTTTTTTTTTGAATTTTTGTTAAACTAATTATTCAAGAATATTAGTGTTACTAAATAATTATTTCAGTTTTTTTGAATTTTGGTCAAATCTGGTCAAACTGTGGTCAAACAATGGTCAAACTAATTATTCAAGAAATATTAGTGTTACTAAATAATTATTTCAGTTTTTTCGAATTTTGGTCAAATCTGGTCAAACTGTGGTCAAACTATGGTCAAACTACTTATTCAAGAAATATTAGTGTTACTAAATAATTATTTCAGTTTTTTTGAATTTTGGTCAAATCTGATCAAACTGTGGTCAAACTATGGTCAAACTACTTATTCAAGAAATATTAGTGTTACTAAATAATTATTGATTTTTAGGATTTGGAATGATGAGGGGTGATTAGAGATTAGAGGTTAAATTCAGCAGTGATGAGGGGTGGTTATTAGAGATTAGAGGTTAAAATAATTCAAAAATTTGAAAATAAAAAAAAAATAAATTTTTTTTTGAAAAAAAAATCATAAAATTTCCTTTAGTCCTGGTTGGTCTTACCATCCGGGACTAAAGGTGGAGCTCCAGGCTGCGGCCACGTGGACGGCCTTTAGTCCCGGTTCGTGTAAGAACCGGGACTAAAGGGGGAGGCTTTAGTAACGACCCTTTAGTCCCGGTTCCAGAACCGGGACTAAAGGCCCCTATAAACCGGGACAAAAGGCCCTTTTTCTACTAGTGCTTGTTATTCCTCGCTATTCGTACAGACAATCGTACTATTCGCTTTTTTTATTAATCGTACGGTTATGAGTCCTAGGGTTTGCAAATTTAGATGAATGGATCATTTGTATTCCATTTTATGCCTGTCTTTCATATAACCAAAGTTTTACAAAACCAATACAAAGAAAAAACAATCCATTTATGCCTACCTTTGATATAATGTACAATTCGCTGGCATGAGATTTTTTTTCTTCTAATACTAGATTGCAGATTTGGAAGAATGGGAGAACTACCTACAACTGAGGGAAGCTTTCAGAAAGAAAATCTTCAAGTGGCTCATGGCTGCAAAGATTGTGTATCGGCGTAACGGTCGCTATAAATGCCCGTTCTGCAGGAAAGAGAACCATCATTCCAAAACCACAGCAATTGCAGCTTACAGAAAGAGGTGGCATCTTAAGGCAAAACCTGCTGAGTTGGCCAACAAATTGGGGAAGGTGAAGACCTAAAAGCATATAGTCATGTTTATTTTTTGTGTTCTATCGACACCAAATGTAAAAAAATATGGGCCCACATGAACAAGTATCAATCTTTATCTCCTTCGACGGTTAGTGCCACATTGACCAACATGAACAAGTGTTGATCTCATTGGACTTACATCCTGGCCTTTCGGGTAGGACGGGAAGGGTCCGTCTCGAAGCATGTTTTTGTCGACATCCTTGAAGTGGACCAACAACCTTGTACCAACATGACTAGCATCCTTGCCAAGTTTTGTAGCTATTTGACGTTGTAAGGATGTTCTAGGGCTTTCGCGTCCATAAATCATATAATACTTGCGTTTTTTTTTTCTGCGCATGTTTTTTTCTGCGCTCGAGGGTGGGCTGCCATGCATGCATGCGCGTCGTTGGGCTGTGTAAAGAAGCCCACCCGTTGGACCGAGCGGTGTTCGCCGCCGTTGCATGCACCCGAGCGACCCTACGTTGCATGCGGTTGCATGCATGCGCCCGCTTCAGCCTACGTTGCATGCGTGCACATACGCGAAGGAGCACGCGCCGCAGAGCCGTCCCCGCTTGACCCGACCGACGGCACATAGGGCAACACTTAAACTTCGCATTTAGATTCACACTATAATTTCCCACGCGTGTACACTCCCGATGCCGCGGTGGGTGGAAAACTTGTTCACATTTGACCCCATTACTGCCATATCATGTTCCTCTTCCTATCACACCCTTCATCCATCTCCCATACTCTCCCACCTGCATTTTGCATCTGCCCTTCTTCACCACAAACAGCCCCAAGAACCAGCCCGCTGCAACCATGCAGTACACCGGGCCAACCTACCGCTCCCCCCCGTGCCGGAGATGCTCTACCCCACCGGGGTGTACGTCGAGAGCACCCTTCGTGTGTGGGCGATGTCAAGGTGGAGGGGCGCAAGGGGGTTCACTGACTTCTTCCTTGGGGCCGGCTACGGGCACCTCCCCCGAGGATCTCCAAGGATGTACCGAGTCGAGGAGGTCATCCACAACGGGGTTGTGGTTGCTATCCTTGCCCACTTCACCAACCCCTTCGACGCGTTCAACCTCCTCAGCCACGTGTTCTGGTGTGGCTGCGAGTTCATAGCTTTCACCACCCATAACATCTTCGCGGACTACGACAACGTCTTCCCCACTGAGGAGCGCATGCACACTCTGCCATACCCCATCAACAACACCGCGGAGGAGCAGTGAAGGGTGCCCGGAGGAGGAGCGAGGAGGAGCCTGGTGGAGAAGCGGCGGCCATATATCTATCTATCTATCTATCGTTTTTAGCTAAAAATCTGTATCTATCTATATTTGTCTTGGTGTTATATAAGTTGTAAGCGTACTATATATGTCATGTTGTGGGCTTTGGTTGGCCCGAATTATCTATATTTATTATACAAAGTTTTACAGTGGTTGGGCTTTTTTGGAACCGTTTTAATCTATGGCATTTTAGTCATAGGAAAAAATTGTCTAAAAAAAGTCATAGGAAAAAAACAATCACGCGCCGCCCCTCTCATCCAATGCAGAACCGCCGTCGCCAGGGTCCTGTCCTCTTCCATCACCATTACACAACTGCAGGCATCTCCTCCCTCTCCTGCATTCCAAATCCACGGCAGCCATCTCCTCCTTCTTGCCGCCACAAATTTGCTCGTCTCCTCTTCCACATCCACATCCACCCCACCCCGTCTCGATGGAGCAGGAGATCGAGTAGATCGCTGGTGGCGACCAGCGCAAGATGGCCAGGTTAACTGAGATCCTTTCTTGGTTTGACAACACACTACAAATGTGATGGACGGCGATGGCCACCATGAAGGAAATGACGAAGAGAGAAAAGAAGAAGCTTTGCCCCCCGTCCTCACAACCGATCCACAAGATCGAGATACTCCTCTGGGCGATGGAGCAGGCCGATTCGTCCAACCCGTGAGTCAGGCGGAGGTGGTGGGCGTTCAGATCCAGGGTAGAGCATCCACTGGATCAGGAAGCCACTGTGCACGAGGTGCCATTGCAGATTGTGCAGCCTCCAACGGAGTCACCGGAGACTTCGAAGCGCAAGAGGAGGAGGACAGTGGTGGCAACCTCGCTTCCCCCCCGTTCTCCACGCTTCCCTCGCCGCTCCCCTCGTCTGAACGGTGGCGGTACCGTTTTTTAGAGTAAGCTTCCCCACTCCTAATCTTCCTACTGCTCGTGCTTACAGTTGTGGTGGTAGTGATTATGATGTATATGAACCCTAGGCTAAATTTGTACTTTTCTAGTGGTAGAATTTGATGTTCACCTGCACTTCTACTCCAAAAATTTGTTATGTGTCTTTCTATTATTAAGTGCTTGATACTATATTTGAACCTTTTTTGACTTGTTGATTGCTTTTTGGTAGAGCTACCGGCTCTTATGGAGATGCTCAAGTTGTGTGTCTTGTTCTCCATGATTTGTACTAGCATTCTGTGCAATTAGATGCCATGACAAGCCATGTAGCATAATTTATTTATTGCCTCCAACATGCCATCATTTTACTCTGTGCATCTCAGCAAGTATAAATCTGTCAGCTATAAAACTTTGCGAATTTGCTTGATGGTTCCCACTAAACTATAAACCCCCCTTTTGTTTTCGGAGTAAGCCACTGACATCCGGGTCCCACGGCAGTCACACACACACAAACGCTCCCAGCCATGTGGCCCCTGGCCCACCTGGTCATCCTCGATGGCTAGCCAACCTCAGTGTGCCTCTACCAATAACAGCAGCCCTTTCTGTTATAAAACTATGCAACTTTGCTTGAAGGTTGCCACTAAAAATATAACTCCTATGGCCATGCTTCCTAAAAATTATTTGCATTATGTTGTCAATACTTTCATGCCATGCCTTTTGTTGCTATGACAAGTTTATGTTGCATGGTAAAATCTTGCTCTAAAGTGGTCATGCTAATATAATTGTTTGATGTTAAAAGTAAGTTGCAACTTAATTGTGAGCTTGGTTTTGTTTGCTTGTTGTAACCATCATGTCAACACTGTTAGTCATTATAACTGTTTCAGCATAACTGTAATTTTTTCTAAGTCCTAATCTGTAACAGCAACTTTGCCATTCGTGTTTTGCAGGAAAAAAATGGAGTTCACAAGGCTGGAGACCTGGAGTTGTGAGGCTAGGAGGCTGATGGCGCTGCTGCTGGCTGATCCTTCTTCTTCCAGCTTTTGTTCCTCCTTTTCTCTCTACTCGTTGGATTCCTGGGCTACATCCCTATGCGCTGTTAATGTATTAAGTTGATCCTTTGAATTTGTAGTATTAGGTTTAATGTGGAAGTACCTTAATCTGTACAAAAGAGATGTTGGTTCTATGACTCATAATTTCTAGGTGCATGCTTAAATTCAGTATTTAGGGATTTTTTTGAATTGTTTGGATTGCTTACCACATGTGTCAAGTGGTCAATATTTATGGATTATTAAGATATGAAAACAATAATTCAATTGCCTATGTAAATGTGTACAACATAATTTTCAAGATAAATTGAAACATGACACGTGCACATGCAATTTGCCAACAAGTCCAGTTGTAGTAGAAAAAGACAGCATGTGCACGTATCCAACTGTGCCTCCTACGATTTTGTTCCGTGCTTTTGTCGCCACATGTCTTTGGAAGTAAAAAATATATAAGGTGATTTTCTCATAATAAACCGTTTTGGAGAGAAATTTGCAACCAACCAAAAATATCTACTGCGTGCAACTTGGCCCCCGTGGGGAGATTGGATCGACTCCTAGATTATAGGGTGAGGCCATCGTGATCATGAGAGAAGAATTCTTTTTTTCGAGGGAAGGTAGGAATTTTGTGTGGTTACAAAATGGAATGCACCCCTTTGAGAGGGACAAAAATGGACCTTATTGTAATTAAGGAAATTTTTATTTAACAGAAACCTTGCTATTTTCAAGCCATTATAAAAATAACTAAATTGTTTTGGCAAAAAAAAGTTGATTATGGGTTAGTTCATTTTGTGGACACGTACGTGTAGTGGTGTATGCTGTGGGCCCAGGTAGCTCTAGGTGCATGCAGTGTATCATGCTAGCTAGGGGTGCACAAGGTAGTAACCTCGTGAATCGGGGTGAAAGTCTTGTGCTAATTCTATTTTGTGGTGTGCGACATACTCCTCCGTCCGAAAATACTTGTCATCAAAATGGATAAAAAGAGATGTATCTAGAACTAAAATACGTCTACATACATCCTCTTTTATCCATTTTGATGACACGTATTTCCGGACGAAAGGAGTAGTATGAGTCTACCCGGGGGGAATGCTTGGCTTGGGGGCCGGCGTAAGTGGTGTGGGTCTAGTGTGTAAGTGGTGCACCACGTGAGTCTAGACGGCGGGGGTGCATGGTTTGGATCTAGCTACCTTGAGGTAACGCGGCCGGTTTGCGCACTGAGTGCGGGCCTGTTCCTTCGTTTTCATCGGTGCTTTCGCTCGGGTCAACGGAGAACAATCCAAACGCGCATGCTAGGTCCTGGCCTTTCTTGGGTCCCGCATGCCATATTCGGGACATTTGCCGCATTTCTAGGGTAGTATCATCGGGAATTCACAATCTATACCGCGGCCACATGAAATCATAGTAGAGAATGGGGTAACAATCACATGCTAAGCTCTTTGGTCCATATATATGGGCCATGTGCCACCAAAGAGAGAAGCCGCCTCAGAGCCATTGTCCATTGAGAGGAAACGAGTCTGGCCTACAAACGGTGTGCGGGGCCTGCCCCTTCATCTGCTTCAGAACTCTGTGCCGCAAGATGTGGACCCTAGCAACCAAGGCCCGTCCCGTGCGCCGCACGCCAACTGGATGCACACCATGCATGCACGCGTGGCCAAGTAGACACCCACCGGCCAACCTTGACAATGTACACAAGACGCATGCGCACTCATTAGCCATCTAGCCCCCATCCATGCACACCTAGCCAGTTACACTCAAACCGTGCACCGTTTGCCAGGTTCACCCACACCATCCATCCACTATTGACACCACCTCGGTTCGTTGGACCTCCGACACGAGTCCCTTCCCTCGGCATGCCAGGTATGTCAAAGCAACACGCAACTACACATATTGCACACCTAGATACGACGTTATTCACTAGTGCCAGCAAACCTATGCACCTGAGCATCTCTATCCATGGTGGACACTAGCGCATGGTTAGGATTGAGAAGCCTAGCGGCACATGTTGTCGGCCCGATTGGCTGGGGGTGCATGACATGGGTCCAGATGAAACGCATGGCATCACATGGATCCACATTCCCCTGCCCAATACCGGACAGCGGGCATATACCGGACGAATCCAAGCGGTCGCCGACGAAGCTTGGATGCCATGTGTTATGTGCATGCTGAATTTCAATATTTAGGAATTATTAACATATGAAAACAATAGTTCAAGCGTCTATGTAAAGGTGTACAACATAATTTTCAAGAGAAAATGAAACATGACGCATGCACATGCAATTTGCCAACAAGTGCACTTGTAGTACAAAAAGACAGCATGTGCACGTATCCCACCATGCCTTCTACAATTTTGTTCCATGTTTTTTCGCCACATATCTTTGGAAGGAAAAATAAAAGAATGTGATTTTCCCATAATAAACCGTTTTGGAGAGATGGTTGCAACCAACCAAGATAGATAGTGCGTGGAAGTTGTCCCCCGTGGGGAGATTGGATCGACCACTCCTAGATTATAGGGTGAGGCCACCGTGAACGTGATCGTGAGAGGGTGAAGAAGGATTCGTTTTTTCGAGGGAAAGGAAGGAATTTTGTGGGTTTAAAAAATGAATGCGCCCCTTTTTGAGGGACAAAAAATGCACCTTATAATGTGTAATTAATGAAATTATAATGTAACAGAAACCTTGTTATTTTCAAGCAATTTAAATACAACTTACTTGTTTTGGCAAAAAAATGTTGATAATGCGATAGTCCATTTTTGTGGACACTTACGTGTAGTGGTGCATGTTGTGGAAATCGGGGTGAAAGTCTTGTGCTAAGCTATTTTGTGGGGTGCAACATATGAGTCTACACGGGGAATGGTTGGCTTGGGGGCCGGTGTAAGTGGTGTGGGTCTAGTGCCTAAGTGGTGTGCCACGTAGGTCTAGACGACAGGGGTGCATGGTTTGGATCTAGCTACCTTGAGGTAACGCGTCCGGTTTGCGCAGTGAATGCGAGCCCGTTCCTCCATTTTCGTCGATGCTTTCTCTCGGGTCGACGGAGAACAATCCAAAAGCGCATGCAAGGTCTCGGCCTTTCTCGGAGCACGCGCGTGCCATATTCGGGACATTTGCCGCATTTCTAGGGTAGTATCCTCGGAAATTCAGGATCTATACCGCGGCCACATGAAATCATAGCAGGGATTGGGGGTGACAGTTCCATGCTAAGCTCTGGTCCATATATGGGCCATGTGCGACCAATGGGAAGGGCCACCTCAGAGCCATTGTTAAGGGCAAAAATGCCGGGTGTCGTCTGCCGCCGCTATAATCCGTGCAAATTCACGAGGGATAGGAATTTCTTGGGATCTTTCGTGGTGTGGGTGTGGTCGAGCATCGAGAGCGGCACGCATAAGACTTCACGTAGGTTGTGTGTAAACGAGACCAAAAAGCATCCCAGTGCTAGCCATCGAGAGGGAAGAAGTCCTGCTTGTGGACGGAGACCGGGGCCTGCACCTTCATCTGCTTCAGAACTCTGTGTCGCAAGTTGTGCGCCCTAGCCACGAAGGCACGTCTCGTGCGCCGCACGCCAACTGGACCCACACCATGCATGCATGCATGGCCACGTAGACAACCACCGTTCAACCTTGACAATGTACAGATGACGCATGCGCACTCATTAGCCATCTAGCCTCCTAGCCACCTACACTCAAATCATGCACCGTTAGCCAGGTTGACCCACACCATACATCCACCATTGACCCCACCGCGGTTCGTTGGACCTTCGACGAGTCCCTCCCGTCGGTATGCCAGGCATGCCAAAGAGACACGTGGCTACACATATTGCACACCGAGATTCGACGTCATTATCTAGTGCTAGCAAACCTGTCCACATGAGCATCTCTACGCATGGTGGACACTAGCTCATTGTTTGGATCGAGAAGGCTAGCGGCGCATGTTTTGGCCCGGTTGGCTAGGGGTGCATGATATGGGTCCAGATGAAACGCATGGCATCACGTGGATCAACATTCCCCTCCTCGGTACCAGACGTCGGATATATGGCAGACGAATCCGCGCGGTTGCTTTCGAAGTTTTGTCACATCCATTTGCCATTCCATTGTTTGTAAAGTTTTACAACATATTTTAGGACAAATATAAAACATGACACGTGCAGATGAAACAAGCCTACAAATGCAGTTGTCCCACTATATGACTTTGTTCTGTGTAATGAGGGAGCAGTTGCATTACACAATTTTTTGAAGGGAAGTTGCATTACTCCTAAATCATGGCTGTGCACGATCGGGCTATTCATTTTAGTGAGAAGTTGCGTTTTGATGTGGCAGAAGTGGTGGTGTGAACAACGCATGGGGAGGTGTGAACGTGGCAACAAATGCGGTTGACTAGCCAAGGACTAAATCGGCCCCTCCGCTTCCCCATAGCACGCTCCGCTTCCCCATAGCATTAATCTCATCGCCACCCCCTCTTCCTGTACTCTTCTCCATCCACAAATCCACAAATAGCCACAATCGAGGGTTTTCTCCTCCCATGCCTCACCACTCGCCGTGCACTTCCCGTTGCTGGTCCCTTCCCGCCGCTGCACCCCCGCCGTCGAGATGCCCAAGCGCACCATGGGAGGGAGGGACGACGCCGTGGCCGACGCCATGGCGCACGAAGCATCCAAGCCCCGTGCGAAGCTGCACAAGGAGAAACCCGTCCCCGCCGGCGAGGGGTCCAGCCGGCAGCAGGGCGGCCTTGACATCGTCGACCACGTCCAGGCTCTTCATCCGGTGTAGGTGGCACCTACGCCGGAGCAGGTGGCTCCTCCACCGGAGCAGGTGACTCCTATGCCACGCCATCTGCCTCCTCTGCCGCAGCCCGTCGTCAACGTGGACGGCAACGACGACGGAGAAGAGGTCAGTCATCTAACTCCTATTTTTGGAAATATCCTAGGTTTCCTTGTTCAGTCCTTTATCTATTTATGGGCATGGCTAGAGTTTCTGATTTTCTTCCATCTATGAAATCCGTACCTAGATTCGTTAGATCCGTTACGTTTCAGGGCGGATCCACATGGGTGCATGGGTGTGGGGGTCGGCTCCTCATTGTATAGGTTATCTTTATTTAAGATCTACCAACCACTCCGATCTCATGGTTCTCGTGCATCCAAAATGTGTTGATGCCAAATTTTGATAGCAGCAGCACCCGTACAGACGTACAGTACTGCACCCGAATTTTTTTGGCCGAAATTTCTTATATTTGGTAATTGACCGGCATGAAACTGTCCTTGCACAGCTATTTATGTGGGCCCCAGTAGCTGCTCTGGCTCCTCAGACGGAGCAGGTGTCTCCTCTGCCGCGGGTGACGCCTCCGGCGCCCGAGCCTGTGGTCGCCGGCGACGTCAAAAAAGACGACGTTAGTCATCTATCTCCTTTAGGTTTTTGTAAAATCCTAGGTGTGCTCTGGTCAGTCCTTTTCTCTATTTTTGGGGAAGGCCAGGGTTTCTTTTTATCTTTGATCGATGGACTCCATATCAATATTCTGTAGATGTGTTAGCTAACTAGCTAGGTTACATGTGTTTTGAGCCCTGTATAGGCAATATTTTGATCTAGATAAATTATTCTGCTAATAAATCCACCTAGGTTTGGTGACTGTGCTAATACAAATACATAGCCGGACCTTGAAATTGAATTGCCTACGTAGGTGATTGTGAAAGTATTTTCTGCAACTTAACGATAACAACACCATGCCTTGTTTATGAAAATGTCATATTGTATGGTCATGAAGTAAATAATCTTCATTTTCTGTCATTCATGTCAGTACTGTCATTACGATGGACAAAGAATCTTTTCACATGAAAATTTTACATATTACTCCCTCCATTTGAAAAATATTGTTGTGGTTTTAGTTGCAATATAAATTTTAACATTGATCGATCTTTGGTTTAAATGTTCCATAAGTGGCTGCAGCAATGATTTTAAACATTGATTATCTCTAAGCAATGGCTATTTTAGAAAGAAATTGGATATCATCAATGTTTTACTTGAGTTGTTTTAATTAGTTCTTTTGTAGGGTTTTTATCATTTATGCCACCAGTTGTATCCCACTACTCAGTTTTTCCATTAGAAGTTACAGCCGCTCAAAAATGACATTGATTCGTGAGATGCTTACTCAAAAATGCCATTAGATGTATAAAAAATGCCATCGTTCTGTTAGATGTTTGCTCAATAATGCCATTACACATTGTTATTTTCATGTAAAACTTGTTGACCATCCAATATGACAAAAAAAGCCTAGACCCACATTTCAGTTCTCTCTATCTCAAAATGATAAGTGTGGCCCCACTAGTGAGGAGTAAGTAAGCGAATAATTTTACAGGAAAATAAGAACGCTGTTGGGATCAAGTGGGCCCACACTTTATTGTAGTGAGATAGAGGGAGAGCTGGCATGTTGGTCCATAGGTATTGATGATGCCATTATAACATGTCAAAAGAGATTTGAGATCACACTAACATGTTGGTCCATTATCACATGCCATTATAACATATTTTGATCTAGACAAATTATTCTGCTAATAAATCCACCTAGGTTTGGTGACTCTGCTAATACAAATACGTAGCTGGACCCTGGTATTGAATTGCCTACGTAGGTGATTGTGAAAATATTTTCTACAACTTAAGGATAACAAGACCATGCCTTGTTTATGAAAATGTCATATTGTATGGTCATGAAGTAAATAATCTTGATTTTCTGCCATTCATGTCAGTACTTTCATTACGATGGACAAAGAATCTTTTTACATGAAAATTGTAGATATTACTCCCTCCATTTGAAAAATATTGTTGTGGTTTTAGTTTGCAATATAATTTTTTTAACACCCAAGTATGAAATCCTGGATCCGCAGCTGTGTAGCTAGATTATATTCTTTGAGCCATGTATATGTCAGTTTTTGACCTATATAAATTATTCTGCTAATAATCCGGAACAGGTAGCTCCTCTGGCTTCTCTGCCAGAGCAGGTGGTGGCTCCTCAGCCTCAGCCGGGTGTTCGTCTGCCGCGGGTGTTCCCTCCTTTGCCCCCACCCGTGGTCGTCGCCGACGAGAACGAAGAAGAGGTTAGTCATGTATCCCCTTTATTTAATTATTTAATTATTTTGTAATATCCTAGGTTTTCTCTGGTCAGTACAAGGCAAATAAGGTATTAAAATGTTGAGTACATGTTTGGTTGCACTTGATCGATCTTTAGTTTAAATGTTCCATAAGTGGTTGTGACAATGATTTTAAACATTGATTATCTCTAAGCAATGGCTATCTTAGAAAGATATCATCAATGTTTTACTTGAGTTGTTTTAATTAGTTCTTTTGTAGGGTTTTTATCATTTTTGCCACCAGTTGTATCCCACTACTCAGTTTTTCCATTAGAAGTTACAGCCGCTCAATAATGACATCGATTCATGAGATGCTTACTCCAAAATGCCATTAGATGTATCAAAAATGCCATCGTTCCGTTAGATGTTTGCTCAATAATGCCATTACACATTGTTATTTTCATGTAAAACTTGTTGACCATCCAATATGACAAAAAAAGCCTAGTCCCACATTTCAGTTCTCTCTATCTCACAATGATAAATGTGGCCCCACTAGTGAGGAGTAAGTAAGCGAATAATTTTACAGGAAAATAAGAACGCTGTTGGGATCAAGTGGGCCCACACTTTATTGTAGTGAGATAGAGGGAGAGCTGGCATGTTGTTCCATAGGTATTGATTGATGCCATTATAACATGTCAAAAGAGATTTGAGATCACAATAATGATGTGCAGTGGCATTTTTGAGCATGTGTCTAACGAAGCGATGGCATTTTTTAGCAGTAGAAATTCCTAGTGGCGATACTGAGTTGTGGGACACAACTGGTGGCATAAATGATAAAAACCCTTTTTTGTAAGTACAACATTTGGGATCACTTATTGTCAGAATTCATAATAACTACTTTAGCTAGAACGTTGAATGGTTCAGGAACATTGATGGGTGGGGTATCGATCAACAGGGGAAACTTCCATGACGATAACATGGGGACTTTTAATATCCATCATCATAAGCACACAAAATTCTAACCCTGAATAGATACAGCTCACTAGCTATTTTATCTAGTCATGAATGTAAGTTATAATTCATTTTTTTGCATTAGTACATCTGTATGATGCTCTGCCATGTTACATCATCAGTTCATGCATTTTTACATAATAAGTGAATTTTGTTGCACTAAAGAGCTGTTTGGCTTGTGACTAACTTTGCCAAAGATTGTCACACCTAAGGTTAGGCAAGTTTGACCAACTTAAGTGGGTGTTTAGTTCCAGCCACACCTTAGGCAAGCCACACTTGGGCCCCACATGGCATACACACAAAAAGTGTGGCAAGATTCCCTTAGGCTTGCCAACTTGTGGCTCTCATTTTGATGAACTAACCTTAGGCAAGCTAGGGAAAAATGTGGGGCAAAATGTGGCAATGCTAGTGCTCTCTTCGACATGTATGGTTGATCCTTCATTTTTTACTATATGGTACTATCCCATTTAGTTGCTTATGTAGCAACTAATAAGTTATGCATTTATTTTTTCAACATCATTTGAAGATATTTTACGCTGTCATCAATTACATTATGTTTCATAGACTCTGTGCCTGCTAAATTCTCATATTAAATATACTTACGCAACATTTTGTACTACATGTAGGTCCTAAGTGACGACGTCGACAGCGACCCAGAAACCCAGAGGATCTACAGGAGGCAGAAGGTGAGGGAGCTGGACAGTGGTGTGCTCGAGAAACGTGTCAGGCCAAGAATCGGAAGGGGGGCTACGGATGCCCTTACTGCAACAAGTTGATGAAAGGCAGCCTGTCGAGTGCCATTCAGCATGCACTCGGAACATCCCAAGGCAGCATCAAGAATGGCTACGCTTTCAGGGTGAAGCATGCCGCGTACGCCGAGTACTTGTTGAGATTGGTTTGAAGATAGAATGGCTACGCTTTAGGGAAGTGCGCACCCTCGCAGCTAGAACTGTTTGGTTTTAACTATGCTAAGTGTTATGGTTGAACTATGCTATATTTTGTTGGTGAACGTTTCTGGTTGAACTATGTGCAGCAGTACTTCTAAGTGTTGTTTGGTTTTGTATATATGGAAGCGTTGAACTAAGGTAGACCTATGTTAATTGGTGTGTGGTTTGGCATCTCTGCTTGTTAAATTCGTGCTCATTAATCATCGGCTCGTTGAGATTAAGTAGCATAAAACCCTGATTGGCTAGGTTCGTTTGAAGCTAGTTAAGCTTGCGAGCGCTCGTTAACAGATTCTGATGTGTTACAGTATACATGATGAGTGTGTAGATGTGGTTTTCGAGAAGGAAGATGGTGACTCAAAAAGGAAATGCACTAGTTTGCTGCCTCCAAAAATGGCCGCGTAAGATGAAAATTGGTGTTATGTTGATACTAACGAGCTACTCGTGACACTCGTTAGCTCGTTCACTAAGAAGCGAGCAATGTGCCTGTGCGTTGCAACAGATCCAAAGTAGAATAATGCATGGTCACAAACTTGAAAGAAAAACACTAGTTTTGGTATATATATATATATATCACTAAAAATCTAATCGTATTAAGTTTCACTCAAAATATATTCCTTGTGAATGTCTTGATGAGATTGGTTTGAAGATACTAAGGTGTTTCTGCAAATTGGAGCAAAGAAGTGTGGTCATGTTCCAAAAATGTCACAGCTTACATAACAGTCGTTAGATGCAGATCTAATGGTTAGAAATGTCGGATGAAATGCGCACCACCATCACAAACTGAGTGTTTTCTAGGAGTAGAGAAAAATAAACTTAAATTACCCGGGAGGGGGGAGGGGGTTAGTTCATTGCGTGGCCTTTATCGCCCCGCTACCATATTCGGGACATTTATAGCATTTCTAGGGTTGTAACCTCGAAAAATCAAGATCTAGATCACGGCCACATGAAACGGGACCCGATCAAGCCATCGAGAGGGAACGAGTCCGGCCTGTGGAGGGAGTGCGGGGCCCAATCCTTCATTTGCCTCAAAACTCGGTGCCACTTTATGTCTTCTCTAGCCACCAAGGTTCGCTCCATGCACCGCAGGCCTGCTGGACCAACACGATGCATGGCCACGTATACACCCATCGGTCAACCTTGACAACGTGGACATGACGCAGGCACACTTATTAGTCATCTAGCGACCAACCATGCACGCCTAGCCAGCTATACTCAAATCGGGCACCGCTAGTCAACTGCACATATTGCACACCGAGATTGAGAATCATGCACTATTTTGCCATAAAATGTGTTTAGTTGAGCAGCGTGTTGCCCATGTTGGACATGAGGGCATGGTTCGCATCGAGGTGGCTAGTAGTGCATGTTGCCGGTCGGGTTGGCTAGGGGTACATGATATGGGTCGGTATGAACGCTGTCGCATCGCACCGCATCTGATTCCCCTCAAGGGTACCAGATGCTGTAACGACATGCATATGGTAGACGAATCCGCACGATGAGACAAACATGGACTAACCGCCATGGTATACGTGCATGTTTAAATTCAATATTAGGAATTAACAAATAAATTAAACAAATCAATTGTTTTTACATCAAAGCCGATGACCACTAGTTCTGAATTTTCGGAACTTTTCATTTGCCATTGCTTTGTTTCTGAAGTTTTACAACATATTAAAAAAATACAACATGACACGTGCGTTACTCCTAAATCCTGGCTGTGCACGATCGTGCCCATCTCAAACCTGCCTAGCAGATTAGGGGCGGTGTGAACAACGGACGGGGTGGTGTGAACGTGGCCAAAGTAGTACTAATTAAGTCATCCCAAAGTCTAGAGCTGGCCGCTCCGCTTCTCGATTATTAATCTCGTCGTCGGCCGCGTCGTCCTCTTCCCCATCCACAAATCCACAGACGAGGGTTTTCTCCTCCCACGCCTCACCGCTCGCCGTGCACCCTTCCCGCCGCTGCACCTCCTCCGTCGAGATGCCGCGCACCTCCACCGTCGAGATACGGTGCACCATGGGAGGGATGGACCACGCCGGGGGCGACGCCCGGGCCGCCGGCGAGGGGTCGAGCGGGCAGCAGGGCTGTCTTGACATCCTCGCTGCCGTCCTGGATCTTCATCCGGAGCAGGTGGCTCCTCCGCCGGTGCAGGTGACTCTTCTGCCGCGGCTGCTGACTCCTCCGCCCGAGCCCGTGGTCGACGGCGACGACGACGGAGAAGAGGTCGGTCATTTATCTTCCTTATTGGGCCAAATCCAAAGTTTTATCTAGTCGGTGCTTTCCTCCTTTTTGGGGGAAGACTAGGGTTTTTGTTTTCCTACCTAGATTCTGTAGATCTAGGTTCAGGGGCAGGTCCACATGGGTGCATGGGTGTACATCTGTACACCCCAATGTTTTGGCAGAAAGTTAAGGAGGGTTTATGCAAGGTAAAAGGACTAAAAGTGGTGTACTTTGTTCACTAAACTTCATGCCAATTCGTATAAAACTGCTTGCTTCTTGGAGCCCAATTACCATTGATTTCATTCTATGGTTATGCAGTAAATAATCCTCATTTTCTGTCATTCATGTCAGTACTATCATTATGACGGAATAGAAATTATTTTCACATGAACATTTCAGATATTACTCCCTCTATATCAAAATTATTTGTGGGTTTTTTGTTTACGATATAAATTTTTGAACACCCTAGTGTGAAATCCTGGATCGGCTGCTGTCTAGCTAGGTTACATTTGTTGAGCCTTGTATATGCCATTTTTTTTATCTATATAAGTTATTGTGCTAATAATCTAGCACGGGCAGGCTTGACGTCCTTGCTGCCGTCCAGGTTCTTCGGTCGCAGCAGGTGGCTCATCAGCCAGAGCAGGTGGCTCATCAGCTGGAGCAGGTGGCTCCTCTGCTGCAGCCGCTTCCTCTGCCGCTGGTTCCTCTTGTGCCCTAGCCTGTGGTCGCCGTCGACGTCGACGAAGAAGACGTTAGTCATCTGTCTCCTTTATTATTATTGTAAAATCCTAGGTTTTGTCTGGTCTGTCCTTTTCTCTATTTTTGGGGAAGGCCAGGGTTTCTTTTTTTCTTTAATCGATGAAATGCCTATCTAGATTCTGTAGATGTGTTACCTAACTTGCTAGGTTACATGTGTTGAGCCCTTTAGAGGTCATTTTTTGATCTATATAAATTGTTCTGCTAATAATCCGGCTATGGTTGGTTATTGTGCTTATACTATTTCGTAGCTGCACCTTGGAATTGAATTTCCTATGCAGATGATTGTGATAATAACATAAAGATTGATTTGCGCTGAGCACGAGTTATGCACTAGGAAAATAAGGTCTTAAAATGTTGAGTAAATGCTTTGCTGCTTTTGTTCTTTGAGCACTGATTTTTGGTTTTAATTTAATGATCTACCTAAGTGATTGTGACAATGATTTTAAACATTGATTATCTCTAAGCAGAGGCTAATGCATAAAGAAACTGGATTTCATCACTGTTTTACTTGAGCATTGTTAATTAGTTTCTTTGTAAATACAAAATTTTGGATCGCTTCTTGTCAGAATTCATAATAACTACTTAGCTAGAATGTTGAATAGTTAAGGACCATTGACGGCCGTGGTATCAACAGGGGAGTCTGCCACGATGATAACATGGGGACTTTCAATATTCATGATCCTAACCACACAAAATCTATATGTTACTAGATACATGGTGGCTCTTTTATGACAATGGACTGGATGCAAGAAAGCAACAGAATGGTCTTATTTATGTAGCAATTTGCGGTTAGCTAACGAGATCCATAAGATAGACAACTGGCGGTATCTTTAAGATAGAGAACCAGGAAATAGTAGCTGGATATGGTAGTCAAATCTTACTACTTGACTAGCAAATATATCAGTGAGCAAGGGAGGTGTGTTGGAAGCTTGGACAATACATATGTAGTTGATTTTTTACTGTTCTAGAGATGTCTCTCTTTTCCTATATTGCTAAATATATACAACTCACTACCTATTTTATCGAGTCATGCACCAGTGACACATCAGCAAGTCATCCATGTAAGTTTTAAGTCTTGTTTTTGCATTGGTACATCTTTACGCAGCTCTGCCATGGTACATCATCAGTTCATGCATTTTACGTCGTGAGTGAATTTTTTTGCATTAAGTTGTGTGCTCTCATCGTCATGGTAACTGTGTTGGGTGCTTGGCACATAAATGTATGGTTGATCCTTCATTATTTTCTATTATATGTTATCCCATTGGTTGTTTATGTAGCACCTAATAAACAACACACTTCTTTCATCAAGATCATTTAGGGTTTCGGGTTTACGCTATCATCTATAATATTATGTTTCATAGACTCTGTGCCTGCTGAATTCCCATTATTTACGCAACATTTTTTACTACATGTAGATACTATCTGAAGACGTCGATAGTGACGAAGAAGGCCAGCTGATCTACAGGAATCGCAAGGGGAGGGAGCTTGTCGGTGGTGTGCATGCCAGACGTGTCAGGCCTAGTGATGGGCGCTACGGATGCCCTTTCTGCAACCGCAAGGTTAATAACACCCGTATGAGTCTTATCCAGCATGCACTCGGACGAGACGCTAGCCACGCCCATGGATATGCTTCCAGGGTGGCACACGCGGCCCTTGCTGAGTTCTTGGAGGGGGTTTAGGGCAGTGCGCGCACCCTGGCAGCCAGAATGGAAGCTCTTTTGGTCTGAACTAGGTTAAGTACTACCTTAGTTTGTGGTATGTTGGCGAGACTTTATGGATGAACTATGTTAAGAAGTACCGTATGCTTACTATTGAACTATGGTACAACTATGCATGTTAAGTTGTGTGCCGACTACATATCTAACGTACCAGTGCAATGGAATTGCAGCCTTGAGCTGCATTCAGCTTGGTAGATGGAAATCCAAGCTTCTCTTATAGCAACCTAGGATTGGAATATTGATGCTTTAGTACTCCCTCCGTCCCAAAATTCTTGTCTTCGATTTGTGTAAATACTGACGTATCAAATCATGTTTTAGTCAAAATTTTGGGACGGAGTATTTTCTTGTTGTTTTTTCAAATTATTGTCACATGCCTTTTAGTTTATGACATCACGTGATGACATTGCTAGCATCACAAATGCATGCGAGACGTGACGGCTATCGATGCATGGCTTGAGGGTCTAGGCGGCCAATGGTGCATGGTGTGATGTTTAGATGGCCACGAAGACCATCGTATTGGTTGTAGCATGGCTACATGGTGATCACAAAGTCTCGATCCAAGTAATACTATAATGGCCTCTGCGTACATTTCTTTCTCAGTTTGAAATTTTTAGATCACTTGATGACAATTTGATCTGATGTTTCACAAGTCATGAGAACCAGGGTTTATGTACAAAATTTTCAATCCCCAACCCATCCACCCCGGACAGGATCTTTGGATTGCATCACGTAGATGTACAAAATCCAGTTCCTAGCGCCTGCCCGAAGCGCCTACGATTGTGATTTTTTCCCAGGATCCTAATTAAGCGCCTAAATAAGCCCACTACATTGAAGGTGCCCAACGCCGAAATATTTCCACTAGTAGGTAACTACCAATTACTACCTGCATCTCTTCCCCTAGGGTACGCTCTAAAACCATCGCCGCCGCTCACACACCCGCCTCCCTGCCGCCGGATATGAAATCCACTCGTGGAGGTAAATTGGCCATCGTGACAGATCAGGGCCATGGACGTGGGGGGCCTGTCATGGACGCCGTCGTGACAGATCGTGGACTTGCGGGGCTAACCACCGACGTCGTCGTCCATCGCGTGGATCAGGATCCCCACGAGAAAGCATTGGACTACTCGGTGTCCGACCCAGAGAAGCATCGTGTCAACGAGGAGGTGCACTACTCCGTCGTCGATCACAAGCAGCAGCACATGCACGGCATGGACTGGAATTCCGTTACGGTAATTTTATTTTTTAACCCTACATCTGTCTTCAAGTTTAAGGTTAGAGGTTAATCATTAAACCATCAATATGTTGTTGAATTGGCATAATGGAATCTAGCTCAAAATATACTGTTGATCATCAGTACGTAATGATCATTATTTATTCAATCAATCTTTGACAAATTAATGGTTCATCCACTCCACAATTTAGTGCGTTTTTGTTTTATGCTAAAAGTCAGACATCATAAAGGTTGTCCATGTTTATTTACATTTTTTAAAAGTACATCATATGATTTATGCTTCCATATGGAATTGATATTGCTTTTTTCTCCTTAAATTTTCAAAGTTAATAAATATTTATTTTAAAAATAATTTATAGGCACTACAGTATGGAACTTAGGGAATATTAGTTACTGTAAACAATGGTTCAGCTTATATCATACATAATTTAAACTTGCAGCCTTATTCTGATGATTATGCGGACATTTCCGAAGGAGAGATGGATGCACACACTCAGAAAACCCTTGAAGAATTGCAGAATGGACAGTGCAACGTGCTTAAGCGTATGGCGTATCGTTGCGCTTTCTGTGGCAAATATCTGGACCCAGCTTTCGTTAGTATTCTTGAGCACACCGAAGGAGTTGCCAAAGGCTACCAAATGAAGCATGTTGTGAGGGCGAAACACAAGGCACTAGCCCAATATCTCAGGAACTTGTCGGACAAAGAGAAGGTCCGAAGAAGGCGTTATGAGAACCAGCATGCCAAAGAATAGATGAATAATCGAAACCCTGAAGAAGTTCTGGTTGGCATAAGTAGTCATTTGCGGTTGTTTTTTTAAATACCAATGAATATTTTAATTATCATAGTTTTTGAAAAAATGTTACATTTATTAAATTTAATCATAAAAATGCATACAATTCAATTATTGATTTTTTTTAAAAAATTTAACCTTGCATCGAATAGTTTACCATTTTATTGGTTAACCATTATTTTCATATATATACTGTGGAGTGCTTAAAATTATTCAAGATCAATTGGTGTACTGAAAGACTCATGCACATGCAATATGAACAGCACTGTATTTTTAGGGTTTCTTCAAAAGCACACCTGTGGTGGTCCTGCTGGCCTGGTGATGCTGATCTTTTCTGTTTGGCCAGATTTAGTAAGCTACCAAATCTGCATCTGATCCGGCCCAACACTTTGTTCCTTTTGTGGGACTGTACAAGTGGGAGGTAGAGAGAAAAGCGAGCGATGGCCCCAACCCCAACCCCACCCCCATTCCCAATCCCACCACACTTCGTTCTTTGCAGAGACAGAGAGGAGACGCGGAGGGCGACGGCTAGGGTTTGCTAAGCCGTCACCTTGGCCGCCCCCGTCGTCGTCAAATCAGCCAGATCCGCTCCGGCCACCCACTCCCCCTGCTCCGGCCATGATTCTCCACTGCTTCGTCGACAACAAGGTCCGACAACGGCACCTCTTCTCCCCAATCCCTGGCCGCGCCGCCCGAAGCTCCGGTGTTGCCAGCTTCGAACAAGTCTACTCCAGCCCCATCTGGTACCACTTCACAGGTAAGATTGATCTTCCCTGCCCTTCGCATGTCGATCTGACCTTAATTTTGCGATCTAGCAGCACCGCCCAAGTTAAAAGCTGGCACTTGCTTGTGTGCATGTTTCGGGTATACGCAGATTTACTGTCAACTAGTAGGTCATATTGCAACAAGTAATTTTACAGCAAGATAATCTGACAATGTACTGCATAATCATGGTTTTACTTGTTCGTATGGGTAGTAATGGGTAAACACTTTGGTAGCAAGTAAGAGAAAAGGGTGGGTGTTGGCCAGCATACCCTGCTCGTCGACATAGCCTTCACTATACTATCATCTTGCTTGACAGATGCTATCAAGTAATTTTTCTCCCTGGAAAATGATCCCCCACTGCTAGATATAGAAAAAGTATATTCACAGGAGCATACACATGTTTTGGTTTGTTGGGATAGTTTGAAGACTGTGTATATGTATTTGCTGATACTTAATTATTAAAAACTAAAAGGCGAGCACAGAAGCAGTCCATGAGGAATTTTGTAATGATGGAATGAGGATCAGTTATAGTTTCATGTATTACTCGATGGTAGTATGATGATTAGTGCATATTTTGAAGGATTTGTCAAGTATAGACGGCTCTTGATTGGTGCATGTTTTTGATGATATGTGCACACATGTAATATTTTTGGTTGGTGCATATTTTTGATGATTGTTGTTACTGCTTACTTGAATTATGTCAGCCTATCTCCATGATATGGTATGGGCTTGTTGGGGTCAATGAAGATTTGCTGTGAGCTAGTAGTTCATATTGCAACAAATTCCTCACTGTTGGATTTTCTGCCATTATACTTCATAATCATGATTTTACTTGTTGGTATGGGTAGTAATGAGTAAATACATAGCAAGTATACAAAAGGGTGACTGTTGGACAGCATACCTTGCTCGTTCTCATAGCCTTCACTATGCTGCCATCTTGCTTGAGAGATGCTACCATGTCCTTATTCTCACTGGAAAATTAACCTCCACAGCTACCTCTAAAAATGTTATGTACAGGAGCAAATGCATTATTTGTTTTGTTGGGGCAATTTAAAGACTTTATATTTATTACCTGATGGTACCACACAACAGCCCATCAGGAAATTTGCAGTGGTCAAAGGCAGATCAGTTATAGTTTCACGTATTACTCGATGAGAGCAGTCAATCATGGTTCATTTTTTGAATGATTTGTTAAGTATGCAAGGCTACTAATTTGTGCATACCTTTGATGAAATGATTTGTTAAGTGATTGGTTGGCTACCAATCATGGTGTAACAATTATGGTTGGTTTATATTTTTGATGATTCTTTTTACTGCTTGTTCGAATTATGAGCGAAATTGGTTTGATGCCAAATATACATGGCTAATAATTGGTTGGTTACCAAGTTTTCTTGTCCAGCTCACATAAATTTGCCAATATTTGGCAATGCCAACATTGGTAGCAAGTCAATCATGATCTGTCAGCATGAATGGTTCGATGCCAAAATTTGGCATGCCAATATCTGGCAAAATGCCAAATGTTCGCTAGTGATTGGTTGGCTACCAACTATTTCTGCCAATGTCACAAAAATATGCCAAAAAAATTGTAACTTTGAAATATCCTAATTGGTTCTGTCTGCCCAGTGATTATGAGTCTAACCACTAGTCTTCACTAGTCGTGCGAATAGTCTAGTAGTATCAATCTGGTTGTCGACTAGCTTTTTCGTGTAGATGTTTATACATTAACTACGTACTTAGCAAGAAGTATGCGAAAAGATTATTCACATTGTATATGGTGCTAACAAGTTCTAGTGTAAGACTGATTTCATATATCAATAACTAACATTTGTTCATTGCAATGCATGCAACAGGTTTGAATGGCAAGGGAAACCATCCTCATCAGCAGTGAAGATAGTGATCACCGGACCACCTCAGATGATGCTTCAGATGGCACTTCACATGGGAGTGACGGCTATAGCGGTGATGACGGCACCTCTAGCGACTATGACACTGATGATAGTTCTGATGGAGATGGATATGTGGACCACGATCCCATCTTGGCACACAGGGGTAAAGTTCTATATGGCTGGTCAGATATTAAATGAACCGTGAACTATCTAAAGTTGATGTTTGAGTGACACTTGATTACCACACATTACTCTGTTTGGGTTCTAGATGACCTTCCAAATCAACATTGACTGAACTAGAGCTTAAATAGAGCAGTGTTTAGTTGTTAGTTTAAATAAATCAAATATTCAATTTGCCCATGTTTCTATGAGATATTGCTGGGTGGATGTGATTGGGTTATCTATGTCCTTCATTTCTTGATCATTGAAGTAGGCAATGATCATCAACCCAGTGCTGATGTTCTAGATCTTATGTATGAAATTATTTACTACTCTGTCATCTTTTTTTTTGATACAGGTCCGGGATACCCAGGGAGAAGAGGAACTTTCGAGGATTGCATCTTCTACGGCAACCATGTATTGCTAAACCAGGATCGGTGGGACTGTGTCAAATCCATAGTAAAGCAGTGCGAAACTCCCATACCATACTATGTCAGCACCGTCACTCGCTCGGCAGTCATCAGAGGAAAGAGCAAGATGGTAAACAATTGGACTTTTTTTTGCAAATCATATTTCACAAGTGAAAATGCCATCATGTAGAGACAGAGAGGAGGACGGGCGTGGTTGTGCAAATCATACTTACTTTTTTTGTGCAAATCATACTTATTTTTTATGTAACATTATTTATTTCCCTGTGCAATCAGTGCTTCTCAAAGGATTACAGTCAGGCCTACCTCAAAGACTATCTGCGAAAGCCCATGGTTGTGCGTGTCACCAACGAACATTTTGAAGGTTCTAAAAAGGTCTTGTTCACGATGGGCAAGAAGGACGGGCGTGCGATCATGACGAAGAACTGGAGAGAAGTCGTTCAGGGCGCCAAAATGAAAGAAGATCAAATGGCTATCTTCAGGTTCATGGAAAAGAGTGGAGGTGGGCTTAGGGTGAACATGGCCAGTGGCATGAGGATTCGTTGACCCATGGGAGTAGTTTGCGCTAGTTTTATAATATGTATGTAGTAGCCAGTAACTGGAAGTTGGTAGTATCAGCTTTTGGGTCCAGTAAGTGCAACTTACTAGTAATTGGTACTTGGTAGTAACTGGTACTTTGGTGGTATAACTTTTGGGTCCGACTGGATATGAAGATCGTCCAGTAAGTGGAACTTGGCAGTAACTTGGTGGTAGTATGAACTTATGTAGCATAATGTACTTGCTATGCAAGTATGTTCTTATAACGCACCCTGGTACCCTCCCTGATAGAATTACCTTTATGGACTGCAAAGATATTTCCCTTTTTTGCCACAGTGATGCTAGTATTTTAAAAATCAAATCTAACCGGGTTTCATATGGATTAGATGCTACTTTCATTTGAAGCTAGTACGAGTTATTTTGAAAATGAGGTTTGTATGTGTTGCACAAAAAAATGCAATGCAAAAACAAAAACTTGTGGGTCGAAGCTTTCATATTTAAAAAGTGATGTTTCTGTTATTTTCGTAATGGCATGCTGCTTTCATAAACAGAGCAAACCAGCATGTTATTTTAATTTTTTTTAAACAACGTAATTAAAAAATGCACTTTTCAAAATCTTTAAAAACAGCGTCTGTTTTCAAAATCAGCATGCTACTTTCAAAATAGCATATTTAAAAAAGCATGTAACTTTTGAAATCAGCATGCTATTTTAAAAACAGCATTTTGAAAACAGCATGCTGATTTTGAAACAGACGCTATTTTTGAAATCAACATGCTTATTTTAAAAAACAGGATATTGAAAACAGCAAAATCAGCATGCTATTTTTAAAATCAACATGCTATTTTTAAAATCAGCATGCTATTTTTAAAATCAACATGGTATTTTAAAATCAACATGCTATTTTTAAAATCAACATGCTATTTTTAAAATCAGCATTATATTTTTAAAATCAACATGCTATTTTTAAAATCAGCATGCTATTTTTAAAACCAGCATGCTATTTTTAAAATCAACATGGTATTTTTAAAATCAACATGCTATTTTTAAAATTAGCATTATATTTTTAAAAGCAGCATGCTATTTTAAAAATAGTATGCTATTTTAAAAACAACATATTCAAAGCAGCATGCTACTTTTAAATCTGCATATTCATTCTATCTTCAAATGAACATGCTTTTTTCAAATGAGAATGCTATTTTTAAAATATCAGTATGCTTATTTACTATTTCAAAATAAACGAGTTTCAAGGTTATTGAAAACGAGGTTTCTATTTTGATTTGAAGTAGGTTTCTGAGGACATCCAACGTTATATTTTCGTATATATATATATATATATATATATATATATATATATAATTTTTTGGTTTCTATTTTATATTTCAAGTATGAAATTTGACTACACTTTTAACAAATTTCAGCAATATATTATGTAGAAAATGAAAAAAATACAGAAAACCAACTTCACTAAAAATGCATTGTTTGATAGATGTTGATAAATCATAACTAGGCGACCATGTCGACCCGTCCATAATAAAATGAGGGTGTACCAATCAAACGAGGTATTCAGAAAAATAGTGGCAGTCCATCAAATAGGTCTAATACATCATAAACAAGGTGGATCACGGCATGGAAACAATTCAGTTTGTTCTAAATTTTTTGACCCCAGAAATCCTTTTGTTTTATCTGCCTGGCCCTGTGCATCTAAACATCCTGTCTCGACTTCACTTTAGCTTTCCTGCATGAAACAACGTTTGTTAATAGGATAGCAAAGAAGATTTGAGTATGTACAGTACACTTGAACACAAAAAACACTAAGTTCACTGATTTTCTCTTCATATTTGCAGAAGCTTACTTGACAGCTCTTATTCACTCAGCCTTTGGTACATTCCTAGCAGGCCTTTTTGTCTTCATCACCCCTTTGGCCTGTTCTTTACCGCCCTTCCTAGAGTCTTTCCTGGAAAAGTTAAGAAACGTCAACACAGTACTAGCAAAGACCTGAGTTGTAGAGCGGACATGTAAGTACAGACACTAACTTCACTGGTTTTCCTCGCGCACCCTTGTCATCGTTATTTTTCTTCCTCCCAGCTTTGACATTTGGAGCGCCCTTGCGTTTCCTACAAAAAATGGAATAGATGAATCTGCAGCCAGCATCCGAAAACATGTTTAAGTACGCACAATTGTGGTAATGCCCACTTGTTAGGTTTTGCATAATCCTCTTCTACAACCTCCAATGGTCTCTTCCTAGCCCTCCTCAGCCCACCATCTTCTGCATCTGAATCTTCCTCTTCTTCTGCATCTGAATCTTCCTCTTCTTGTGCAGCTGAATCTTCCTCTTCTTCTGCAGCTGAATCTCCATCTTCTTCTGCATCTGAATCTTCCTCTTCTTCTGTACATGAATCTTCCTCTTCTTCTGTATCTGCGTCTGTCACTTCTTCTGTATCTGACTCTGTCTCTTCTTTTTGCTTCTTCCTCCTTGTGACCTTTGATTTCCCCGCTTTTTCCTGCGTAAATTGAAGAAAAACATGTGAACACTCTCCGGGAGAACATATTAACATTGTAAGCATGTATGGAAATGAACAATGAGATTAACATGTGCACTAACTTCGTTGCTTTTTTTGAAGCTTCCTCTTCTTCTGTATCTGACTCTGTGTCTTCTTCTGTCTCTGAGTCTTTCTCTTTTCGCTTCTTCCTCCTAGTGACCTTTGATTTCCCCGATTTTTTCCTGCGTAAATTGAAGGAAAACATGTGAACACTCTCCCGGAGAACACATTAACACTTAAGCATGTATGGAAATGAACAATGAGATTAACATGTGCACTAACTTGTTGCTTTTTTGAAGCTTCCTCTTCTTCTGTATCTGACTCCGTGTCTTCTTCTGTCTCTGAGTCTTTCTCTTTTCGCTTCTTCCTCCTTGTGACCTTTGATTTCCCCGATTTTTTCCTGCTTAAATTGAAGGAAAACATGTGAACACTCTCCCGGAGAACATATTAACTCTGTAAGCATGTATGGAAATGAACAATGAGATTAACATGTGCACTAACTTCGTTGCTTTTTTCCCTCTCATCCGCTCGCGCCTGGATTTAATCCTCTTGTTCGATTCTTCGGTAGTTGGTCTCCCTTTTGGAATTATTTTGATTGGATTTTCCACGTCATCAGTGCAGCATTCGCGAGCAGCAGAGTAGTATGCTGGCAAAGGAACAAATGATTTCTGGCCTTCATCCAAATCAGTTTTTTCTCCATCAACCAATATACTCCGGAGGAGCTCCATCACCTGTTCTCACTGTGAATCGCTAGCTGCGGCTGTGAATAAAGCATCACTAGCCATGTTGCGTAGTTGATGATACTTATTCATGTGATCAGACCATACATGAGTATTCGCAGTCCTCGAGGAAGGAAATGCCGGCTTGGCATGCATTGTCCATCTTTTCTTCACAATTTTTTGGGAAATGTGCGTACACCAAGATGATCCAGAACGCAGAATATATGTGCACATGGGTAATCCTGACTTTCCAACTTTTTACATTTACAAGCTGCAGCATCCAGTCTTGCTCCTGTAAACAGACAAGTCACGTGATATATAAAATCCACAGGCTTAGCATCCACGCCTTGTGCATCCAACTCCTCACTGTCCTTACCTTCCAAGTCATTGGGATCCTTAGCATCCACGTTTTTTGCATGCAAGTCCACACCATCCTTGCCTTCCAAGTCATTGGGATCCTCAGCATCCAAGTTTTTTGCATGCAAGTCCTCAGCATCTTACCTTCCAAGTCTGTAGGAACCTTAGCATCCGAGTCGTTACCATCCTTACCTTGCAATTCTCTAGCATCCCTGCCATATGGGACTTTATCATATGGGACTTTGCGCAAAACTCCAAACACGACCAAACCATCAAACGCTACCCGGTCTGTGACCTGCCAATTTGTTCCTTCGACAATCTGACGCTTTACCCGTGGAAACATCACAGTTGTATAAATATAAGAGGCAGCAATCTCCAGAGGGTGTGCATTTATCTTAGTGAAGGGTATCGTATGTGTCGCTACTGCGTCTAATGCTGCTTCATTCTTACGCATTATGGATACACAGTGCTCAACATGCTGCAACAAATCAACAAGCTGCATCTTCCTGTTCAGGTGCACATGAAGCCTTGAGTTGAGAGACTCACTCCTCTGATTACTCATCATGCCTAGGAAATATCTACCCTTTGTGTACGCAGCAGCCCATTTGTGTCGCAGCTCGTACATCCTGTTAACCCATGACGACCTCTTGCCTGTTGGTTTTATTTTGAACCTAACCTTATAAGCCTCCCATCTTTTCTCAAACTCATCAACATCCCAACGACGGTAAATGAATTCCCTAAATTCCTCAAGCTTTTTCTTGCGGAGGTGGATCACCATATTCTCCTCGATATGCCACGTGCACAAACGATGATCTGTTCCGGTCCAGACAGTAGCTATTGCTTTAGCCATTGAACCGTCCCCATCGGTGATTGCTGAAATGGGTGCCGTCTGGGACATTGCCTCCAAAAATACATGAAGAAGCCACTGGTATGATGCAACTGTCTCGTCTGACACTAGACCGACCCCAAACAAAACTGTGCTGCGGTGATGGTTCAGACCAACAAATGAAACAAACGGAAGCCTGTACTTGTTAGACCGATATGTACTGTCGAACACCATGACACCACCAAAGGCAACATAGTCAATCCGGGATTGTGAATCAGCCCAGAATATGTTCCTCAAATGGCCTTCGCTGTCTTTTGTGTATTTGAAAAAGAATTCCGGGTCTGCTTTTTTCTGTGCAATCATATAGGTGAGCAAATATCTAGCGTCACTGCCTTCTATCTTGCGCTTCTTCTGGATTGAAACATGGTTGTATAGATCTCGATCTATAAATCCAAGCTTGTCGGGACCTCCGGCATTCTTCTCCATTACATTCATAATCTGATGTGTTCGAAGTCCACCGACAGCATACTCGATGACATCGGCCTTTTGTGCGTCAGTCATTCTACGATGAGCCGATAAGTAGGGAGTCAGGTCAGCAGGGACAAACAGATGGTTATGCTTGTCCACAAAATTCTTGACGAACCAGAGGCCACTGCTATCTTGTAGCTCAACCTGAAAAAGAGCGGGACACCCACACCGAGAAAGACCCCTCGGTGTTCTTTTTCTTTCAGCTCTGTTAAAGTGCTTAAGGGCCCGCCATCCTTGTTTGCAGCACTTGTATGTCCTTCTGTATGCATTTTGTTTCGGACCCGGACCCCTGTACTTCAGATCATCCTTTCTAACACCAAACCCTTTTTTTCTCGCATAGCCTACGTAGAACATGTAGGCTTCTTCCTCAGTCCTGAAAGTCTTCTTCACAATCTCTAAGTATTCCATACACTCATTCAGGTCTGAACCAGCCATGCCTTTATTATCAATTCTTTTACCTTGCATGTGTACATCATCCATGTCTATGCCATCCTTGCCTGCATCCTCATTATCCTTATCATCCATGCACATACCATCCATTCCTTTGGGGTCCATGGCTACGAAATCATTGTCCTTATCATCCATGCCTTTGCCTTCGTTGCCTCTATGACCCATGTCCTTGTCATCCTTGCCTGTATCACCCAAGTTTTTGCCATCGTTGCCTTTATCATCCATGTCGTTATGCTGCCAGCGAAAATAGATAGTCAATGTTTTACGGATGGATAGCATACGTTACCGAAATTATGCACTACTCTGCTTAAATAATTGATTTAATTTTTCATATCGGATTCATGTACCTAACTCAGTCCTTCAAAAGCTGTAAGTAAATATGCCCTGACTAAATCCAGAAATTTGTAATTGATTGTACTAGCTCTAACTGATGATCTCCTAACTAAATCCAAAGTCCACGAGTCCTTCAAATGCCTTGATAGATCCACCCTGATAGATCAATTATCTCCAAACTCCATTCAAAGTTATCTCCTAACTAAATCCAAATTATCTCCTAACAAAATCCAAAAGTATCTCCTAACTAAATCCAAATTATCTCCTAACTAAATCCAAAATAAGTCCAAACTCCATACAAAATAATTATCTCCTAACTAAATCCAAAATATCTCGAAACTCAATTCAAAAGTATCTCCTAACTAAATCCAAAATAACTTTCTTTGAATCCAAATCTGCTGACAACTTTCTCATGCCACATAACCCTAACTAAGTCCTTCAATATGTCCTAGCTACATCCGACTTACACTTCCTTTCAATCGTAATCTCGTCACAACTTTCTGAAAACATAAACCCTAATCCTCACATGACATATCCTAAACCCTAACCAAATCCGATCGAAATCTCGTCACAACTTTCTGAAACGATAAACCCTAAACCTCACATGACATATCCTAAACCCGAATCAAATCCGACCCCTATGGTGGTATATGCAGAAGGGACCAGAAAAGATTTGAGATGGCTAGGCACTTACAACGAAGAACCGGCGTGAAAAAGTTGATGCACGTCGATGAGGATGATGTGGCCTCTCGGATCGGGGAAGGTGGCGTCCGCTCGGGGAAGGAGTGGATTAGCGGCTCGTCGGAAGATCTGGCGCCGCGACCCGAGTGGGGTGACTTGCGATGGAGGGGGGGGGGGGGAGTAGGAGCAGGAGGGGTAGACACGGCGGGTGCGATCGGCGGCGATCGAGGGCGCCGGAGGCGATCGAGGGGGCCCGAGGTTAGGGCTCGAGAGGAGGAGAGAGGACGAACCGATCGAACCGAAATTCAAAAGAGTACGCACGATGATGGGACCTCTATAATGAAGTGCTTTATTAATGTAATTAATTTAATCGAAAAATTTAGGACGAGAATACCCCTGGACCTAATTGGGCCGATTAAAGGTAAAAAAAATTAGGTCGAAAATACCCTTGGGCTCAAAAAGGCCCAGTTATTGTTATCCGTTAGATCGCCCATATAATACACGTGCTCTGGTGTATTATAATGCACCGTAAAATTTCCCAATAAATAACCGGTACCTGATTACCGTAAATTTGAAACATAGTGGCTTTGAAAAGATTCTTTGTTGGATTATATACCAGTTAATGTGCTTTTTGACATCTCAAAAGCAACACTACACTGTCCTATCATGGAGTGTTTCTATGTTTGGACTACAAATTTAGCATTCCACTTAGAAGGCGTCGCATAGCTTAGATGCTTGACCTATGAAATGGCATTGTTGGCAGCCTCCAGCCTGAGTGCTAACAAATTATCGCAACAGTTCAGTCCACAACGAACATGAACATGTCTTCAAACTACATGCCAGTTTTTGCCCTCGAAAAAAGTGGTGTTGTTTGGTTAAAAAGACAAAAATGAGTGGCATAAAAGGCCTTTTTTAGTATCAATTTTGCTTCTTTTTTTCTTCTTACCCAGGGCACCAGACATGTCTTTTGTTCATGAGAAAAATGCAAACTGTGCATGAACATGTTCAATGGCAAAATAAAATAAAATATCTAGACAATTTTAATAGAGCACATACAAAATCTAGACGGTTATTTAGTATAGCAACAAGAGACGTAGACTATGTCAATAAATTAATATTTTTATGGCAAAAAATTAACAATTTGTTTACTTTACAAATCTCGCATGGCACCATTTATATCCAAGTAAGCAATCACTCACATCATGATATACACTTCAAAAAAATAATCAATCGGAAAAGTATCCAAAGTTCTCTTTGGTTGGACACCCCTATCAGTGCCAAAGGAAGACCTGGCAGTTATCGAAACAACCCTAGCAACATGGCACAAGAAAAAGAGGTGCTAAGACGACTCAACCTTATCACAAAAGGAACAAGTGGGATTATTGTCCATCTTATTTTGTGCATCGCATCTTTGGTTAAAACATCATCCTGGCTACCATTTCGCTACTTTCTCTGCCATGTCATGGTTAGGGCTTGTACAATGGGAGATGTTTAGGGAGGTGCTTAGAAAAATAAATCAGATTTTTTCTGAAGCACCGGTGCCAATTTCTATAGGAGAGACGCTTAGTTAAACGTCTATCCTGTATAAATAAGCACCGGTGCTTAAGGAAATTCTGGTTTATTTCGCTAAGCACCTCCCATTGTACCATGCCTTACGGTGCTCGGCTCCTGGGGTGTACTATGCAACCACCCCCGCACTCAAGGTTTAACATTTCACAACCAGTCAACCACCCTGCAATTTGCCCCATTTCCTCTCCAGCTCTTCAAGAAATTTTTAGGTCCAACTGAAGAACCAACCTGTAACTGGATGATGGCGACGCGCCTTCGGCTCGGTTCAATATTTGTAGTCGTCGCTAGGTGGTCTACGGATCCGGATGTAATCTCTATTATTTCTAGTATTCGTTGTATTGCCATGATTGAAGATGAATAGATCAAAAAGTTTCTCGCAAAAAAAGACTGAATGGTTCGTAGGTTGGTTGTACCCCTAGCCTACCAGGGATGAAACTTCAGGTTTGACACATGTACGTGTATCTTGTAAAGCGGACTATTCTTTCAATGAAAGGCGATGGTCTCATTGCTAACGAGGTGCCTATGATGACTTCATCAATCACAATACCCGTTGACTAAACCTCTATGGGGAGCTTATAAGGGTATGGTTTACGAGTGTGTGCGTTTATGAGATTGAGTGTATGTGTGTACATGTGAGCGTCTATGTTGTACTTTGTTTCTAAAAAAGATCAGGTCCAAAAGAGCGCAAAATCAATCATTGCCTCTGTAGCCTGCCGAGCAGCAACATCATCGCCATGAGCTGACAGTGACGGCTGCAAGTGCTACGTTTGCGTTAATCAGCCATCAGTTCGCTGCTACCGGTGACTACAATTAATGCTTTGTTTGTACTACTATATAAGTGGAAGCACTAAACGAACCAAATCAAGACACACTAACCCTAGTAGCTCGTGAAGGAAGAGAAAAAAAAGCAGCATGAGGTCGTCGGTCCAGGCCCAGCCCATGCGGCTCAAGCTCAAGGCCGTGTACCAGCTGATCGTGGACAACTTCCTCGCCGCTTCATGTGCCGTCGTCCTGCTGCGGCTCGGCCCGGCGGAGATCATCAGCTGGCTCCGACCAGCGCACCTGTTCTCTGCTGCGGCAGCAGCCGCCGTGTACCTAATGCTCCGCCCGCGCGCGGTGTACCTGATCGACTACGCCTGCTTCGACACCTCGCCGCTCGCCCGCGTCCCCATGGCCTCATTCATCGAGCACACCAAGCATACGCCCACCATCAGCGAGCGCAGCGTCCGGTTCATGTCCCGGCTGCTGGCGCGCTCGGGGCTCGGGGAGCAGACCTGCCTGCCGGAGGCGCACCACTGCGTCCCGACGCACGAGTGCTGCACCCTCGACAACGCCCGCGCCGAGTTCGAGCTCGTCGTCTTCTCGGCCATCGACGACCTGCTCGCCAAGACCGGCGTCGCCCCAGACGCGATCGGCGTGCTCGTCCTCAACTGCAGCCTCTTCTGCCCCACGCCGTCCTTGGTCGACATCATCGTGAACAAGTACAACCTGCGCTGCGACATCCGTAGCGTGAACCTCTCCGGCATGGGGTGCAGCGCGGGGCTCATCTCCGTGGGGCTCGCCAATAACCTCCTGCAGGTTGTTCCCCGGGGGTCCCACGCGCTGGTCGTCTCCACGGAGACCATCACGCCGAACTACTACGTCGGCAACGAGCGCGCGATGCTCCTGCCAAACTGCCTGTTCCGCGTCGGCGGGGTGGCGGCGCTGCTGTCGACGTCCCCCGCGAACGCCCGGTTCCGCCTGAGGCACGTCGTGCGCACCTTCACCGGCGCGAACGACGACGAGGCTTACCGCTGCGTGTTCCAGGAGGAGGACGACCAGGGGAATGTCGGGATCAACCTCAGCAAGAACCTGATGGCCATCGCCGGGAATTCACTCCAGGCCAACATCACCGAGATCGCGCCGCTCGTCCTGCCTTTCTCCGAGCAGCTCCTCTTCGCCATCTCCTTTGTTGCATGTAAGGTGCTTCGCGCACGTGTCAAGCCCTACATCCCAGACTTCTCCATGGCATTCAAGCACTTGTGTATTCACGCGGGGGGCCGTGCGGTCATCGACGAGCTGCAGACGAGGCTCCGCCTCTCGGACGAGCAGGTGGAGGCGTCGCGGATGACGCTGCACCGGTTCGGAAACACGTCTAGTAGCTCGCTGTGGTACGAGCTGGCGTACGTGGAGGCCAAAGGACGGATGCGTAAGGGCCACCGTGTTTGGATGATCGGCTTCGGCTCAGGGTTCAAGTGCAACAGCGTGGTGTGGGAGTGCATCCAGCCTGCTGCCCGCAACACCCATGGGCCGTGGACCACGTCCATCCATAGATATCCAGTGGACATTCCCGAAGTTCTAAGCCATTAGCTTACTATCTTTACAGAATAAACCCAACCCAGAAGGAATGGTTTTCGTACTATGCGTGGGATTTATCGTGCATGACTGAATGCATCCATCGCCTGTCGCTGCTGCTTTGAGACTCTTACCACATTTTCTGTTTTGTGATCAAAATTTGTTCTGTTTGTAACTATTAAGTGATATTTCATTGTGTTTTTTTTATTGTTTCGAAATGTATCCGGTGGAGTACTAAACCACTTATACAAACGTGCTAAACCACTAGCTTACTATCCTATACATAATAAACACAACCCAGACGGTGCTATAAACATTAAGAATGAACACAGCCGGTCGTGTAGTCCTAACAAATATACCATCACAGAAGGTCTCTTTTATCATTCGCTCTTGCTATGTGATGTATTGCGCCACTTGGATTTCATACTTCATATGGTGTGCGATGGCGGATTTTCTTGCATGCATGATACAACTTTTTGTTGGAGATATTAATTAGTGATTCATTCTAGCTAGTACAAGCAAATTAAGACTTGTTATTGAGCGCATGATAATCCGGGACTGGTAAAACATGGGTGCCCAATTTGCTTTTCCGTGCTCCGCCTTAGTGCCCTTATGAAGGCGGCGGGGAGTCCTTAGCCTTTGAACCAAACTCTAGGGAACGCTCAATTGCCTGACGTCTCAACTGCAATGGTGAACTCAGTGACATACACTGAAATGGATTGCATCTATTGTTCCAAACAAGGCTGATATTAGCATAAAAGCCCTTCCATGCAATTTCTTGCTTCGCTCTCATGTTCTTTTGTTTAAACAATATTGTTTCTATTTTAAACTTTATGTCGTAATTTGCTCAGTCAAACATCACTGAAAGCTCATTAATCGTACTGGACTGAACTATCTGGTACTGGTGACTGGTTGACCCTCATAACTTCTGTAGTTATTCTGCCCGAGGTCGTTTTGAATTACTCCCTCCGTCCCAAAATTCTTGTCTTAAATTTGTCTAGATACGGATGTATGTAACACTAAAACGTAACTAGATACATCCGCATTTAAACAAATCTAAGACAAGAATTTTGTGACGGAGGGAGTATTAATTTTTACAGAAAATTTAACAGTACATAATACTATCAGTTGGGTAAGATGATGAGGTGCTTTGGCCTTACAGTCTGAAGTTGCTCTTGCAAGCCTGCTGCTTCTGATCTTTAGGCATGTGCCTGAGCTGGACTTTCTAGTTCCTCGCATATTATGAAATAAAAGGGTTTTAAATTAAAACCAGTACCATATGCTCACCTCTTTACCCCAAAGTCTATAATTTCTCATTCACATATTGAACATATGAACATAAGAGGAACAGTATAGCTGACCGAACTCGCTTCCTGTCCTTTATCTATATCATCACCATGCAACGAAACAAACAACATTGTAAAATTTATGTACCCAAAATTCAGAATGCAGCACCACTACGCAGCTTCCAATACTCTATCCAGAAATGTTCCGCAAGTTGTGTGCACGATAAGAAAATTATGATATAGATGATGCATACACTTATAAAGCCATGAAACTGCAACTAAACTGGCAATGTGTATGTGACGCGTACAATTACATTTCAGCAGTAATCAGATGTCATGGGTCCTTAAACAATGGACAAAATATATAAAGCTAGGGTCAAACTAGATTTTCATGGCATGGTCCAAAATTGGCCATGCTCGCAAGTGTTGAACTAGAGATCATGAAAAACAAATCAAAAATTAGTCTCGGGGTAAGGCAAGGTACCAAACGGAGTTTTGTTGTAAACTTGTTATAAATATAATTGATCAAAACACAATTATTACAATAATTATATTTTGGGTTTTATTAAAACATCTCTAGAATTACATAAATGTCGGGGCTATATTTTTTTGCACACAGGTTTACACTTATCTTATGAGCTTTCAATTGTTTCAATGATCTTCAATATTTCATCAACTACCCCTTCAATTTGGCCCATTTGTACTCTAGCTTGTCAAGAAAAAAGCAGGTCCTAAGGGCGAAAAATCAATCACTGCGTCTGTTTTCTTCTTCAACATCAGAGTTTAATTAAAGATGTACCCGGCCAAGCATCACTTCAACATCAGAGTTTAATTAAAGATGTACCCGCCAAGCATCAACAACATTGTCATGAGCAAACAATGACAACCATGAGTGCTATGTTTGCATTAATTACCCATCAATTCGCTGCTAACCAGAATCATCAAACGCGAAACGCCTACAACACGGTACTACAAATTATTGCTTTGTTTGCACCAGAAAAGGCGATGAGCCCCGCTGCGGTAGAACCCTTTACTAAATGTATAAAGGACAATATGGATATTTTTCAAATCATACCCGCTTTCGTGTGTATGGTGTGTCGCCTGTTGTACACCATGCACGAGGAGTAGCGTCATACAAACAGCCGCAAACCCGACCCCCCCCCCCTCCCCGCGCCGTCCTCCTCCCGACCTCTTGATTTACTTCCACCCGATGTAACCTACTAGGACAGCTCTCTTGTTGTGTCTAATTACTTATTTTATTCTTCTTCTTGTGCATCTTCTCAGTCTGTTTTTTTTGGTTCTGCTTGGCCTTTTAATTCTTCGATTTTATTTGTTTTCTATTTTTCTTTGTTTCTTCTTATTTTTCTATTTTCTTTTTAATTTTCAAATTCGTGAACTTTTTTCAGATCCGTGAACTTATTTTTTTAATTCATGATTTTTTTTTCAAATGAATAAATTATTTCAATTAGGCAAACCTTATCAAATTTGTGAACTTTTTTCAAACGGTGATGTTTTTTCAATTCCGCAAAGATTTGTCAACTTCATGAATTTTTCATCAAGTTCATGTACTTTTTTCAATTTTTCGACCTTTTTTGTCACATTTGTGTATTTGTCTCAAATGAATGAACTTTTTTAAAACTTCTGAACTTTTCTTTAATCTATGAATTTTAAAAATAAAAATAAAAACCAGCAACCGTGTAACCAGACTGCCCTAGTATATAGCCAAGCTTCCTGCCTCCTTGCGTGTAACCAGACGAGGTGGGTCTAAAACCACGAACGATAGTGTGTTGCCTATAGGTACGTACATGCTGGTTCTAACAAGAGGCCCAAAATAAATTTATGCCTTGCATGCAAGTGATCACCTTGGCCCATGGAACTGACGTCCCTGCCGCATAGGCACAGTGTCACTACATCTGGCAGAAATTCTCCAACACCAACACAAAAAACAAATTTTTTTTTATTTTTGTTTCGGTATATGTTCGGTGTTTGGTTTGTCGTTTTATACCCACCCCTAGGTCCAAAGAGGGAAAAAATCGCGAAACTGAAAAATGTTCATCGATTTGAAAAAGAGTTCAAAAATTAGGGAAAAAAAGGTTTGTGAAATTTTAAAAAGTTCATCAATGAAAAATATTCACTGATTTGATAGAAAAGTTCACGAATTAAATACTCTTTCCACACAAGGCTGCCCGACTGGTCCGGTCCATTGTCGCGCACGCAAACAAGGGACACGTAAAATAATAGTTTTAAGTTCTCATCTAATTATGATTTTTAAATACTTTTTTCTTCAAACCTAGCATGGATGCCTACCATGGGCATGCTCACATGCCGACAAAAGTTGAGATCATTTCATGAATGTGCAAAAAACACCATGTTCAATGGAGGGTGTTGGGGTAGAGGCCAGAAGGCTCCGTCTGAGAGGACGCTGTTTCTCGACATCCTTGAAATGGCCCCAAATTTTCTCCGTGGCCTTGTTTGACCAATTCAAGGCACCATGCCAAGTTGTTATGGTTTTTGACAAATTTTGCATTTTCTGGAGTTTTCTCAATAAAAAAAGACCCTTAAATGACCAAATGTCTTGCAACTTGCATACGGAGTCGGGAATCATTCAAACCTGACATGGATGCCTACCATGGGCATGCCACTTTCTTGCAAAAGTTGCGGTCACTTGAAGAATGTCCAAAAATAGACCGTGTTCACATGGCCTTCTCAATGCTCTATTATTCTTGTCTCTCTTCTCTACACAGGCAAATGTGCCATATCATCGAGTCTATAGCCCCTTATTATATTTCTATACTTGCTATATTAGATAACCCATAAATCGCCTGCGTTTTGCGAAAACACAGGTGACTATGTTTTAGGAAATACAAAGAAATTATTCTATAAAGATCAGCCAATCCACATTTTTTGCCGAAACACGTGGGACTATAATTAGCTAATCAAGAAATGTATTCTACATTATGGTTGAATTCTGTATAAATGATGTCACCTCTAATAACAATGTTATTTTTATGTTAGGACGATAAACTATCAATATCAGTGTCCCCCGTATCAGAATTTACAGCTTTGAACAAAACACAAACACGTGATGACAAATCAAGCAACCGACCATGTTCATCAATATCGACCAATAGAGAGACTGCACATGTTTCCTTCCCTTTTTTCCTAAAAAAAGAAACATGCACGAGTCTGAGAGCAAAAATTAGGGGATCCACAAACACATGCGACGGCAGCAGGCCTCAAATCAACTGCGTTTTTGCAGGCGGCTGTGTTATAGCAAATCTACAAAAATATTGTACAAAGATTAGGTGGTCCAAAAAATAGACTGCATTTTTGCCAAAATGCAGGAGACTTGTGTTCAGTTAACCCAAAAACCATTCTGCATTATGGTCGTTTTCGATGGAAATAGTTGGTGTCACCTCTGATAACAACAGTGCTAGTGATATATAATTATTTTGGGATGGTGGGCCATCAATATCATTGTTTTCATAACCAAATTGACAACTTTGAATAGAACAGGCACGTGATGGCAAATTAAGCAAAAGAGCATGTTCATCGATACTGACCAAAAGAAATACTGCACGTGTTTATTTATTTTTTCTAGAAAATAGGAACTTAAACTAGTCTCGGAGCAAAGATCAAGATGTACATATATTGACGCGTTTTTGCCAAGACACATGCCACTGCGGTGGTCCTCAAATTAACTCTTTTTTTTTTGCGAAAATGCAGGCCAAGTTGTTTTAGCAAATCTAGAAAATGGTCCAATCGCACACAAAAGAAGGTATAAATTCAAAAACGTGGTACACCAAAAATTGGAATTTGTCGAAACAGTCTTTCACCCCACCCCTCCCCCTTTATAGATATATAGGTAAAGTACCAACAGCCAAACTAATACATGTTGATGAGGAAATCCTCTTCCACAGCAAGTCAAAAAGAAAAAGAAAAACGTCTGAGACAGTAGCAAGAACGCCACCAACTCAAAGCCAAGCAAAAAAACTGTACAAACCATACTCAACACTTTTTTTTGCACAAACAAAAAATCAAAAACAAAATAAAAAAGTGAAAACTTTGCAAAATCAAATACGATCGAAATTTGTAGGTGCTTACAAGTTTTCATGTCAAAAAACCATTCGAGGAGCTCTACACACGAAAAAGATTTCATTTTTTTTGTATTTCCTATGTTTGGCAAAAACGTAATTGATTTCTCGATTATCTAATATAGAAATTAGGGAAATATAATAAGAGGCTATATACTCCATGATATGGCACCTTTGCCTATGTAGACGAGAGAGGTAATAAAGAACATAAAGCATCGAGAAGGCCATATAATACATCTCCTTCCGGTTAATTAAGCAAATGCACGCGGCGGCCGCCTCCGGGAGACAAGGCCCCTGTGAATGAACACTTTGCTTCGGGAATCATGCCACCAATAGAGGGTCGAGAATACCATGCAATACCAACCCTAGTGCAACTAACCCCATAAAAAACTGTAATGCGATTAATGGAAAGTGTCTCTAAGAGTCAATTAACATGCAAGTTGTATGGTGGAAGACTTTGGTACTCCCTCCGTCCAAATATTCAAGGCCAATTCCTCAATGAAAATACGAGGCCTAGTAGTATGCTTTTCGAGGTTAACTTTGACAACCTGTTAGAGCAATAATGTATGATGTGTTTGTTACAAAAAGTATACCATCAGATTCATATTTGAAAGGAGTTTTTAATGATATATTTTTCACATCATACATCCTCAAGAAAAACACATTAGGCCCTATATACTTCGATGAAGGGAGTACACAAAGTTGCAAAAATGCAATTAACCAGTCTACACACTTAGTAAGCAGGTACAAAATAGTCCAAATCACTCCGAACCAGCCATAATACATTGTTTCACACAATCCCCGTCGAGCTTTACTTTTTCATAAATAGGTCCTCAATCAATCCATTTGAATATTTCCTCATGTGCACCCACCATTGTTTATATACTCTGCGCCCGCCCATGATGGCTAGCATTTAGCGAAATGCATTGTGTTAATTGCAGCAGGTAGCTAGCATGCTGGCAGTACTGCCTAATATTGCAGTTGGCGATAGGTTCTGATATTTTTTATTATGCAAACCAGGCAATCATTTCGCGGAAGGTGCTCTTTTATGCACTAGCTGGAGCACCTTCATTTGGCGGGAGCCAAATACTCATATTTGGTAAATTGGGCAAGATTTGGCAGAAGCTACAGAAGCACTATGATTAGGAGCCTTCCGCCATACTAACAACTAATAATTTTTTTTAAGTTAATAGAGCCGAATATTTACTATATAGGGTTGGATGGCCGGCTCCCGCATCACTATCTGCGGACTAGTCCTCCCGGTCCGTAGACGGATGTGGTGTCCGGTTTGGACGTAAGCGTTGGAGATGCCCTAACATCAACAACTACATACAAGTTGTATCTAATTCGTGTCAAATTACACCGTTGTGAAAATTTACACTGCTATATGCGTATTCTTGCATATTATGAGATAGTGCAAGTTCTATGCAATTTGTGCACAAATGTTTTGTCATGATATACTTTAAGTTTTCTTTCTTCATTTTCTTTCCTCTTTATGCTAGTACCGGTGCAAGTAATTCATTCTTTCCTATAACTATTTTTAAATCAGTTTTTTACAACCGCAATTTTTTTTTGCTTTTGTTTTGGTATATGGCTCTTTTTTTTTCTTTCTTTTTTTTGAAAATGGAGGCGTGCCCCCGGCCTCTGCATCATGAAGATGCATGCAGCCATCTTATTAAATAATCCACGAAGTAATATCGACGTCCTTGATTTATTCTTCGTTAAAAATGCTTCTTTTTTGGTCTTTTTTAGTTTTGTATTTTTTTATTTTTTCTTCTGCAATCGAGTGAGTGTCAAAGTGGTATAATTTACAGCTTATACTACTCATTAATTGATGCTATTACAATTTACGGAAGATCAGATCACAATGGTAGCCTGGTTTAAGCTGGCAAAGTGCACGGAGAGGCGTGGGCTACACGGTGACAAAGTAAGATCATCTACAACCGGGCGCCTCAAACCCGTCTCATGCGCCCGGACAGGCCGCCAGGTCACCGTCCGGTCGCAAAATTTTGACCCAGACGGGCGCCTTGAATGGGACTCAAACGCTTGGCCTGACCGGCACCCCTCATATCCAGCCCAAATATGGGGCGGATATGGGGTACCCGGGCGCGCTCGGGCACGCCAGCCACGTTGGACCCCGGCCTACGCTAGCCCACCCGATCCCACATATATTCCTCCTTATCCGCTCGCCAGACCAAACCGTAGCCACTTTCCTCCACTCCCCTCCACTCACCTCCTTCACCCAAGCTCACCCCCGGCACCGGCCGGCAGTCTCCGGCATGGCGGGCAGTGGATCCGAGTCCTTCACCTCCAGATCAGTCGACCCCGAGCTCATCCTACGCGGCCTAGAAGAGGAGATGGCCGTCCGGCTTGCGCTCCGCCGCTCCTGGGAGGAGGCCCATGCACGGTAGAACTCGGACTCCTTCCGTCGGGAATCCATTGCTTCCGCCCAAATGGCGCATGGATCCGGCACTAGGGCAGCCGTCGCTGCCTCACAAGAGGGGGTGCAGTCCGTCTGGCGTCCAAACACGGTGGCGAACGCGCAACCCCTCCGTTGGAGTGCCGAGTCCATGGACGCACCGTGGGCGTCGTCCGACACAAATACGCCGCCGTGCGCTGCAGCGGGCGCGGGATGCGGCGGCAGCGCTCGCGGCGGTGGACGTCGGCAAGGCGGAGTTGCATTCTCCGGCGCCCCGTACGGTGCACCAGTTTAGGCGCCGCAACCGCGTCGTGGTGGACGTCGCCGGCTCGTCCTAGGACAGATCCATAATCGGTCTGACGTCCACCGGCACCCAACGGGTTACGGGCTCCGACGAGGAAGAGTGGGGCATGGGAGACGGCGACGCCTTGAGTCCCGTGAGCCGGCTCGTGTCCCATGCCCTACTCTACCTTACCGGCGACCGGGCCAACACTCCGGGTAGCGCAGCCGGCTGCCGGACATGGCCAGGGCGACCGGAAGAGCTCTGCTTAAAGATCGCTACGTTGCATATAATAATATGGATTTGAGGTTTCTAATTTAATGTATCCGAATGTGGATTGCATTATTTGAGGCGTGACCGGTGCGTGTCCGGACGTTTGAGTGGCCAGATTTGTAAAGTCCGGCTGTACATGCTCTGAAGGGGGAAATGTTCGTGGACGTGAGCCATAGCTGGTCCCCACGCGGCCACCACGCACACCGCGTGAACTTGGAACCGGCGCTGTTGAGGACCACTGAGCACTGCTCCTGTGATTGACGCCGTTGCTGTCTGGTTGCCCAACCACCCATCGAGCTGGTTGCACAACCGGCGATATCGATGAAACATGCATGCGCTAGGTTTCCGTTTCTTTAGGGGCCAAAAATATGTAATCAGAAACCAAAGCGTCGAACTTTGAAAACTTTCTTTAGGGGCAAACAATTAGAACATTTTATAAAGTGCGAGAAAATGTATGGGCCAATTATCACAAATCTTTATACAATGTATAATAATATTCGTGTGATTCAAAAAAAAATCCTACATTCAAAAAAATATAACATTTCAAGAATGTTCACGAGTTTCAAAAAATGCGTTTGTGATACTTTCAAAAAAATGGTTGTACAATGTAAAAAAAAATGTGTGTTGTAAAAAAATGTGCCATAGCCTTAACAGAATATACGTGGCGTGTGTTTAAAAAAAGTTTATGCAAATTTAAAAATGTTGAACCATGTAAAATAGTGTTCGTGTAGTTTTATAAATTGTTAATTGTCATTAAGAAATTGTAAAACATGTATGTGGAAAAATATTACCATGTATTCAAAACAGTTTTGAAAACATTTAATTTAAAAATGTCCATAATGTATTTGAAAATATCAAAAGTTTATCAAAAATACTTAACGTGTGCGTAAAAAATGTACATTGGGTACTGATTAAAATTAGACATGTATAAAAATGAAAAATGAAAAGAAAACATAAAAGAAAAAAGTAAGAAAAAACAGATTAGTGCGCGCGCGAGAGCGCCTGCGCTACTGGGCCGGCCCAATTTAGGAAATACCGGCTAAGTCCTCTCGAGGTTTAAAATAGACCGGGATTAGGGAGTTTGGGGTGCTGATTTCAGGGATTGAGAGTTCGGGGTTTGATTTAGCTTTCGCCTACGAATTCAAGGTTTAATTTGGACTTTTTCCTCTTTTTAACGAAAGCAACCATAGTGTGGACATGTAGAATATTTCACCAGATTTTCCAAACATAGTCTTCTCCTGCATTTTTCTCAAAAAGGTAGTCTGTTTTTTTGACCGCCTGATCTTGCTTCGGGGAGATTCAAAACTCTGTCGCATTGACCACGTGATACAACATATATAACCAGATCACTAGACTTTATTTTGTGTAGATATATCAAAAGTTTGGTTATTTGGTTTTGTAAAGGTTTTGATTATTTGTTTAGCTTTTTATATACTTTATTTTGGTTTTCTATTTTGTATATCGCAAAGGGTTTTGGTTATTTGATTTGGTGTTGCTTATATACTTTTTAGGTGGGATGGTAAAAGTCACCAACAAGTCGTTTGGTGTATTGGACCCCCCCTTCCTTCCCTGTGTTGCCCTCCTCTGGCGACATAGGGAACCCAAGCCGCCGCCTTCTGTACAGCCCCTCCTCCCTCTCTTATCACGCCGCCGCCACCTGAGGGGCCGCCAACAAAGTGGGGTCGGCTCCAGGGGCTCCAGTGAAGGTGGCGGCGAGGCTTGTTGTTTTTTAGTGGTGGCCCTCGGGGCAGGGCGTGCGGGGACACAATACTGCCAGTGCCACACAACGAAAAGGCAGGGCGTGCGGGGACGCTAGGTTGCTCCGGTGCGACGCTCGGGCAGTGGCATGGGCACATAGACCCTCCCTTGGCTGGCGTGGCCGGGGCGGGCAGGGGACATACCGTTGAGGGTTGCTTCATTGGATTCCTATCTTTTATACGTGACCTCATTGTCACCATTCTCAATACTTGTTGTCCGCTGGCAGGATCGGCGCTCTACCTACCTGATACGTCTCCAACGTATCTATAATTTTTGATTGTTCCATGCTTTTATATCACCCATCATGGATGTTTTATATGAATTATTATGCTATTTTATATCATTTTTGGGACTAACCTATTAACCTAGTGCCTAGTGCCAGTTGCTGTTTTTCCCTTATTTTTGTCTTTTACAGAAAATCAATACCAAACAGATTACAAACGGAACGAAACTTTTTGACCATTTTTCTTGGACAAGAAGACACCCGGGAAGCTTCAAGAGGAGGCCAGAAGGCCCATGGGTGAGCCACAAGCTCACCAGGCGCGCCCTAAGGGGGGAGGGCGCGCCCTATGAGCTTGTGGGCCCCCGTGGCTCTTCTAACCCTAATTTTTGCTCTATAAATTCTCAAATACTCCCCGAAGACCATAGGGCACACCAAAAATACTTTTGCGCCGCCACAAGCATCTGACCTCGTGAGATCCGATCTTGGGGCCTTCTCCAGTACTCTTTCAGAGGGGGATTCGATCACGGAGGGCCTCTACATCAACCTTGCTGCCCTACCGATGATGTGTGAGTAGTTTACCACAGACCTATGGGTCCATAGCTAGATGGCTTCTTCGCTCTCTTTGATCTTCAATAAAATGTTCTCCTCGATGTTCTTGGAGATCTATTCGATGTAATCTTCTTTTGTGGTGTGTTTATTGAGATCCGATGAATTGTGAGTTTATAACCAGATTATCTATGAATAATATTGGAGTCTTCTCTGAACTCTTTGATGCATGATTAAGATAGATTTGTATTTCTCTTCGATCTATTGATTTGGTTTGGCCGACTAGATTGATTTTTCTTGCAATGGGAGAGGTGCTTTGTGATGGGTTCAATCTTGCGGTGTCCTCACCCAGTGACAGAAGGGGTAGCGAGGCACGTATTTGTATTGTTTCCATTAAGGACAAAAAGATGGGATTTATTTCATATTTATTAGATCTATCCCTCTACATCATTTCATTTTGCTTAAGGCGTTACTCCGTTCTTGTTAACTTAATACACTAGAGGCATGCTGGATACCGGTCGATGTGTGGAGTAATAGTAGTAGACCCAGGCAGGAGTCGGTCTACTTGTCACGGACGTGATGCCTATATTCATGATCACTGCCTTAGATATTGTCATGATTATTCGCTTTTCTATCAATTGCTCAACAGTAGTTTGTTTACCCACAAAATGCTTTCTTTCAAGAGAGAAACCTCTAGTGAAAACTATGGCCCCGGGCTCTACTTTTATCATATTATTTTCAGATCTATAAAACCAAAAACCTAGAAATACCTCACTGAGTTTTATTTACTTTTATTTGTTTTACATCTACCACTATCAGATCTCATCCTTGCAAGTAACCGTGAAGGGATTGACAACCCCTTTATCGCGTTGGGTGCAAGTATTTGTTTGTTTGTGCAAGTGCTTCCATTGGAGACTTGTGTGTTCCTCCTACTGGATTGATACCTTGGTTCTTAACTGAGGGAAATACTTATCTCTACTTTGCTGCATCAGCCTTTCCTCTTCAAGGGAAAAACCAACGCAAGCTCAAGAAGTAGCAGGAAGAATTTCTAGCGTCGTTGCCGGGGAGGATCTACATCAAGCCTACCAAGTACCTATCATAAGCTCTCATCTCTTGCACTTGCATTATTCGCCATTTGCCTCTCGTTTTCCTCTCCCCCACTTCTAAGACATTTTCAGAAGAACACAAAAATATTCCTTTTTATTTGCCTTTTCGTTTGCCTTTATGTCTTACTTGGTTTGTTTTCTTGTTCGCTTGGCATAATTGTGTGTTTATTGCAAATCAGAAAGCAAATATTTTATGGATCCTCATCCACTTGCTAATCTTTTTAAAAGATTCAACTATGATGAACCAATTTCTAGTGAGTTGAGTGCACTAGATTATCATTACGAAGTTTTGCTTGAAATTCGTGAATCTGAAAATTATGATGAGGTGTTAAAAGAAGAAATTTATAAAGTGATTCACGATAGCTCCTTGAAAGAAAAGCATGATTGCAATGATGTTATTATAAATTCTATTAATGTCAATTGTGTTAATGATATACTCCCTCCGTCCGGAAATACTTGTCATCAAAATGAATAAAAGGGGATGTATCTAGACGTATATTAGTTCTAGATACATCACTTTTTATCCATTTTGATGACAAGTATTTTCGGAAGGAGGGAGTACAAAACCCCAAGCTTGGGGATGCTAATTTTGCTATGTCCATTACTAATTGTAATGATCATGATTGGGGTGATGCATCTTACGATCTTGAAAATTTGTTTAAGCCTCATGATGAATATGATATTGGTAATAATGTTTGCAATAATATTGAAAGTGGGTCTAAAAGAGTGTCAACTTTAGGTAATAATGATCCCACTACTTTGGAGAATGATCAATCTTATGATTTTTTTTGATAAAAGTGGGCTTGGAGAGGTCATGACTTTATTTGATGATAATCCCACTATTTTGGAAGAGAATATGTTATGTGATAGCTATATTGTTGAATTTGAATATGATCCCACATGTAATTACTATGAGAGAGGAAAATATGGTTGTAGAAATTTTCATGTTACTAAATTACCTCTCGTCATGTTGAGATTGCTATTGTTTCTTTCTTCTTCCTTGCATATGCTAGATGTTTCTTGTCTTGATAATTTGGTTGCCTACAAAATGCCTATGCATAGGAAGTATGTTAGACTTGACTGTGTTTGTCACATGTTTTATGATGCTCTCTTTGTGCTTCAATTCTTGTCTTTCATGTGAGCATCATAAAAATTATCAATGCCTAGCTAAAAGGCTTTAAAGAAAAGTGCTTGTTGGGAGACAACCCAATATTTTTCTTTTCTGTTTTTATGTGTTTACACAATCATGCCTCTGATTAGATTGTGTTTTGGTGTTTTAATTAATGTTTTTGCCAAGTAAGACCTTTGGGATGATTTGGAAGATTGTTGATTTGATGCTGTGCGAAAACAGAAACTTTTGCGCCCAGTAGAAGAATTTTGAAAATTCACCGGAGCATGTTCCTAATCTATTTTTTTAGTTTATTGATATACAAATTGCCCATGTTGTCCTTATTTTTAAGAATTTTTGGAGTTAAAGAAGTATGACTATAATTCAGATCTTTATTGACTATTCTGTTTTAGACAGATTTTGTTTTTATTGTGTTGTTTGCTTATTTTGCTGAATCTGTGGGTTGTATCGGGGGGTATGAACCATGGAGAAGTTAGAATACAGTAGATATAATACAAATATAAAATTGGAATGAGTTCACAACAGTACGTAACACTACTAGGAAAATGCTTATAGGTAGAAGACTAGCAGTAGCGTTTGTTTGGGCCCACACGCTACTGGTAATTACTACTAGCACTGGGTGCAAAACGTGCTACTGGTATGTGTTAGTAGCAACGTTGGTTAGCATGGCCCGCGCTGCTGTTATGTGGGCCGTAGGGCCAGAAACGGTAGCCCACTTAGCTGTAGCGTGGGCTAGCCACCGACACTACAGCTAGTGGGCTTAGTAGTAGTGTCGGCCCAGATGCAGCGCTACAACTGTTGGAAATATGCCCTAGAGGCAATAATAAATGGTTATTATTATATTTCTTTGTTCATGGTAATTGTCTATTATTCATGCTATAATTGTATTGTCCGGAAATCGTAATACATGTGTGAATACATAGACCACAACGTGTCCCTAGTAAGCCTCTAGTTGACTAGCTCGTTGATCAACCGATAGTCATGGTTTCCTGACTATGGACATTGGATGTCATTGATAACGGGATCACATCATTAGGAGAATGATGTGATGGACAAGACCCAATCCTAAGCATAGCATAAAGATCGTGTAGTTTCGTTTGCTAGAGCTTTTCCAATGTCAAGTGTCTTTTCCTTAGACCATGAGATCGTGCAACTCCCGGATACCGCAGGAGTGCTTTGGGTGTGCCAAACGTCACAACGTAACTGGGTGACTATAAAGGTGCACTACGGGTATCTCCGAAAGTGTCTGTTGGGTTGGCACGGATCGAGACTGGGATTTGTCACTCCGTGTGAAGGAGAGGTATCTCTGGGCCCATTCGGTAATGCATCATCATAATGAGCTCAGTGTGACTAAGGCGTTAGTCACGGGATCATGCATTGCGGTACGAGTAAAGAGACTTGCCGGTAACGAGATTGAACAAGGTATTGGGATACCGACGATCGAATCTCGGGCAAGTAACATACCGATTGACAAAGGGAATTGTATACGGGATTGACTGAATCCTCGACACCGTGGTTCATCCGATGAGATCATCGTGGAACATGTGGGAACCAACATGGGTATCCAGATCCCGCTGTTGGTTATTGACCTGAGAGGCGTCTCGGTCATGTCTGCATGTCTCCCGAACCCGTAGGGTCTACACACTTAAGGTTCGGTGACGCTAGGGTTGTAGAGATATGTGTATGCGGAAACCCGAAAGTTGTTCGGAGTCCCGGATGAGATCCCGGACGTCACGAGGAGTTCCGAAATGGTCCGGAGGTGAAGAATTATATATAGGAAGTCAAGTTTCGGCCACCGGGAAAGTTTCGGGGGTTACCGGTATTGTACCGGGACCACCGGAAGGGTCCCGGGGGTCCACCGGGTGGGGCCACCTATCCCGGAGGGCCCCGTGGGCTGAAGTGGGAAGGGAACCAGCCCCTAGTGGGCTGGGCTCCCCCCATGGGCCTCCCCCCATGCGCCTAGGGTTGGGAACCCTAGGGTGGGGGGGCTTCCCACTTGCCTTGGGGGGCAAGGCACCCCCCCTGGCCGCCGCCCCCCCACCCTAGATGGGTTTGGCCGGCGCCCCCCCCCTCCCAAGGGGGCCTATGTAAAGGGGGGGAGGGAGGGCAGCAACATTACAGCCTTGGGAGCCTCCCTCCTCCCCTGTAACACCTCTCTCTCTCGTATAAGCTCGGCGAAGCCCTGCCGGCATCCCGCTACATCCACCACCACGCCGTTGTGCTGCTGGATCTCCATCAACCTCTCCTTCCCCCTTGCTGGATCAAGAAGGAGGATACGTCGCTGCACCGTACGTGTGTTGAACGCGGAGGTGTCGTCCGTTCGGCACTGGTCATCGGTGATTTGGATCACGGCGAGTACGACTCCGTAATCCACGTTCATTGGAATGCTTCCGCTCGCGATCTACAAGGGTATGTAGATGCACTCCTTTCCCCTCGTTGCTAGTATACTCCATAGATGCATCTTGGTGGGCGTAGGAAAATTTTAAAATTATGCTACGATTCCCAACAGTGGCATCATGAGCCAGGCCTATGCGTAGTTACTATGCACGAGTAGAACACAAAGCAGTTGTGGGCGTTGAGTTTGCCAATTCTTCTTGCCGCTACTAGTCGTTTCTTGTTTCGGCGGCATTGTAGGATGAAGCGGCCCGGACCGACCTTACACGTACGCTTACGTGAGACAGGTTCCACCGACTGACATGCACTAGTTGCATAAGGTGGCTAGCGGGTGTCTGTCTCTCCTAATTTAGTCGGAACGGATTCGATGAAAAGGGTCCTTATGAAGGGTAAATAGAAATTGGCAAATCACGTTGTGGTCATACGTAGGTAAGAAACGTTCTTGATAGAAACCTACAAACCACGTAAAAACCTGCAACAACAATTAGAGGGCGTCTAACTTGTTTTTGCAGCAAGTGCTATGTGATGTGATATGGCCAGAAGATGTGATGAATGATATATGTGATGTATGAGATTGATCATATTCTTGTAATAGGAATCACGACTTGCATGTCGATGAGTATGACAATCGGCAGGAGCCATAGGAGTTGTCTTTGTTATTTTGTATGACCTGCGTGTCATTAAATAACGCCATGTAAATTACTTTACTTTGTTGCTAAACGCGTTAGCCATAGAAGTAGAAGTAATCGTTGGCGTGGCGACTTCATGAAGACACAATGATGGAGATCATGATGATGGAGATCATGGTGTCATGCCGGTGACGAAGATGATCATGGTGCCCCGAAGATGGAGATCAAAGGAGCATAATGATATTGGCCATATCATGTCACTATTTGATTGCATGTGATGTTTATCATGTTTTTGCATCTTATTTGCTTAGCACGACGGTAGTAAGTAAGATGATCCCTTATAATAATTTCAAGAAAGTGTTCACCCTAACTGTGCACCGTTGCGAAGGTTCGTTGTTTCGAAGCACCACGTGATGATCGGGTGTGATAGATTCTAACGTTCGAATACAACGGGTGTTGACGAGCCTAGCATGTACAGACATGGCCTCGGAACACACGCAATACACTTAGGTTGACTTGACGAGCTTAGCATGTACAGACATGGCCTCGTAACACGGAGGACCGAAAGGTCGAGCATGAGTCGTATAGAAGATACGATCAACATGGAGATGTTCACCGATCTTGACTAGTCCGTCTCACGTGATGATCGGACACGACCTAGTTAACTCGGGTCATGTTTCACTTAGATGACTAGAGGGATGTCTATCTGAGTGGGAGTTCATTAAATAATTTGATTAGATGAACTTAATTATCATGAACTTAGTCTAAAATCTTTACACTATGTCTTGTAGATCAAATGGCCAACGTTGTCCTCAATTTCAACGCGTTCCTAGAGAAAACTAAGCTGAAAGATGATGGCAGCAACTATACGGACTGGGTCCGGAACCTGAGGCTCATCCTCATAGTAGCCAAGAAAGATTATGTCTTAGAAGCACCGCTAGGTGAAGCACCAATCCCAGAGAACCAAGACGTTATGAACGCTTGGCAAACACGTGCTGATGATTATTCCCTCGTTCAGTGCGGCATGCTTTACAGCTTAGAACCAGGTCTCCAAAAGCGTTTTGAGAAACATGGAGCATATGAGATGTTCGAGGAGCTGAAATTGGTTTTCCAAGCTCATGCCCGGGTCGAGAGATATGAAGTCTCCGACAAGTTCTTCAGCTGTAAAATGGAGGAGAATAGTTCTGTTAGTGAGCACATACTCAGAATGTCTGGGTTGCACAACTGCTTGACTCAGCTAGGAGTTAATCTCCCGGATGACGCGGTCATTGACAGAATCCTTCAGTCGCTTCCACCAAGCTTCAAGAGCTTTGTGATGAACTACAATATGAAGGGGATGGAAAAGACCATTCCTGAGGTATATTCGATGCTGAAATCAGCGGAGGTAGAAATCAGAAAAGAACATCAAGTGTTGATGGTGAATAAAACCACTAAGTTCAAGAAGGGCAAGGGTAAGAAGAACTTCAAGAAGGACGGCAAGGGAGTTGCCGCGCCCGGTAAACCAGTTACTGGGAAGAAGTCAAAGAATGGACCCAAGCCAGAAACTGAGTGCTTTTATTGCAAGGGAAGTGGTCACTGGAAGCGGAACTGCCCCAAATACTTAGCGGACAAGAAGGCCCGCAACACCAAAGGTATATGTGATATACATGTAATTGATGTGTACCTTACCAGTACTCGTAGTAGCTCCTGGGTATTTGATACCGGTGCGGTTGCTCATATTTGTAACTCAAAACAGGAACTACGGAATAAACGGAGACTGGCGAAGGACGAGGTGACGATGCGCGTCGGGAATGGTTCCAAGGTCGATGTGATCACCGTCGGCACGCTACCTCTGCATCTACCCACGGGATTAGTTTTAAACCTTAATAATTGTTATTTAGTGCCAGCTTTGAGCATGAACATTGTATCTGGATCTCGTTTAATTCGAGATGGCTACTCATTTAAATCCGAGAATAATGGTTGTTCTATTTATATGAGAGATATGTTTTATGGTCATGCCCCGCTGGTTAATGGTTTATTCTTGATGAATCTCGAGCGTGATGTTACACATGTTCATAGTGTGAATACCAAAAGATGTAAAGTTGATAACGATAGTCCCACATACTTGTGGCACTGCCGCCTTGGTCACATTGGTGTCAAGCGCATGAAGAAGCTCCATGCAGATGGACTTTTGGAGTCTCTTGATTATGAGTCATTTGACACGTGCGAACCATGCCTCATGGGTAAGATGACCAAAACTCCGTTCTCCAGAACAATGGAGCGAGCGACCAACTTATTGGAAATCATACATACCGATGTGTGCGGTCCAATGAGTGTTGAGGCTCGCGGAGGATATCGTTATGTTCTCACTCTCACTGATGACTTAAGTAGATATGGGTATGTCTACCTAATGAAACACAAGTCTGAAACCTTTGAAAAGTTCAAGGAATTTCAGAGTGAGGTTGAGAATCAACGTGACAGAAAAATAAAATTCTTACGATCAGATCATGGTGGAGAATATTTAAGTCACGAATTTGGTACACACTTAAGGGAATGTGGAATAGTTTCACAACTCACGCCGCCTGGAACACCTCAGAGAAACGGTGTGTCCGAACGTCGTAATCGCACTCTATTGGATATGGTGCGATCTATGATGCCTCTTACCGATTTACCGCTCTCATTTTGGGGCTATGCTTTAGAGACTGCCGCATTCACTTTAAATAGGGCTCCGTCGAAATCCGTTGAGACGACACCGTATGAATTATGGTTTGGGAAGAAACCTAAGTTGTCGTTTCTAAAAGTTTGGGGATGCGATGCTTATGTCAAGAAACTTCAACCTGAAAAGCTCGAACCCAAGTCGGAAAAATGCGTCTTCATAGGATACCCTAAGGAAACTATTGGGTATACCTTCTACCTCAGATCCAAAGGCAAGATCTTCGTTGCCAAGAACGGGTCCTTTCTGGAGAAGGAGTTTCTCTCGAAAGAATTGAGTGGGAGGAAAGTGGAACTTGATGAGGTGATAGTCACCCCTTCCGTACCGGAAAGTAGCGCAGCGCGGGAAAATGTTCCTGTGGTGCCTACAGCGACTGGGGAGGAAGTTAATGATGATGATCATGAAGCTTCGGATCAAGTTGCTACTGAACTTCGTAGGTCCACAAGGACACGTTTCGCACCAGAGTGGTACGGCAACCCTGTCCTGGAAATAATGTTGTTAGACAACGGTGAACCTTCGAACTATGAAGAAGCGGTGGCGGGCCTGGATTCCGACAAATGGCTAGAAGCCATGAAATCTGAGATAGGATCCATGTATGAAAACGAAGTATGGACTTTGACTGACTTGCCCGATGATTGGCGAGCCATAGAAAACAAATGGATCTTTAAGAAGAAGACAGACGCAGATGGTAATGTGACCATCTATAAGGCTCGACTTGTCGCTAAGGGTTATCGACAAGTTCAAGGGGTTGACTACGATGAGACTTTCTCACCCGTAGCGAAGCTGAAGTCCGTCCGAATCATGTTAGCAATTGCCGCATACTATGATTATGAGATATGGCAGATGGACGTCAAAACGGCATTCCTTAACGGCTTCCTTAAGGAAGAGTTGTATATGATGCAGCCGGAAGGTTTTGTCGATCCTAAGAATGCTAACAAAGTATGCAAGCTCCAGCGCTCAATCTATGGGCTGGTGCAAGCATCTCGGAGTTGGAACATTCGCTTTGATGAGATGATCAAAGCGTTTGGGGTTACACAGACTTATGGAGAAGCCTGTGTTTACAAGAAAGTGAGTGGGAGCTCTGTAGCATTTCTCATATTATATGTGGATGACATACTATTGATGGGAAATGATATAGAATTCTTGGGAAGTATATAGGCCTATTTGAATAAGTGTTTTTCAATGAAGGACCTTGGAGAAGCTGCTTATATATTATGCATCAAGATCTATAGAGATAGATCAAGACGCCTCATTGGTCTTTCACAGAGTACATACCTTGACAAGATATTGAAGAAGTTCAATATGGATCAGTCCAAGAAGGGGTTCTTGCCTGTATTGCAAGGTGTGCAATTGAGCACGGCTCAATGCCCGACCACGGCAGAAGATATAGAAAAGATGAGTGTCATCCCCTATGCCTCGGCCATAGGGTCTATTATGTATGCCATGCTGTGTACCAGACCTGATGTAAACCTTGCCGTGAGTTTGGTAGGAAGGTACCAAAGTAATCCCGGCATGGAACACTGGACAGCGGTCAAGAACATCCTGAAGTACTTGAAAAGGACTAAGGATATGTTTCTCGTTTATGGTGGTGACGAAGAGCTCGTCGTAAAGGGTTACGTCGACGCTAGCTTCGACACAGATCTGGATGACTCGAAGTCACAAACCGGATACGTGTATATTTTGAATGGAGGAGCAATAAGCTGGTGCAGTTGCAAGCAAAGCATCGTGGTGGGATCTACATGTGAAGCGGAGTACATGGCAGCCGCGGAGGCAGCACAGGAAGCAGTCTGGATGAAGGAGTTCATTACCGACCTAGGGGTGATTCCCAATGCGTCGGGCCCGATGACTCTCTTCTGTGACAACACTGGAGCTATTGCCCTTGCGAAGGAGCCCAGGTTTCACAGGAAGACCAGGCATATCAAGCGTCGCTTCAACTCCATTCGTGAAAGTGTTCAAAATGGAGAGATAGATATTTGTAAAGTACATACGGACCTGAATGTAGCAGATCCGTTGACTAAACCTCTCCCTAGAGCAAAACATGATCAACACCAGAACGTAATGGGTGTTCGATTCATCACAATGTAACTAGATTATTGACTCTAGTGCAAGTGGGAGACTGTTGGAAATATGCCCTAGAGGCAATAATAAATGGTTATTATTATATTTCTTTGTTCATGGTAATTGTCTATTATTCATGCTATAATTGTATTGTCCGAAAATCGTAATACATGTGTGAATACATAGACCACAACGTGTCCCTAGTAAGCCTCTAGTTGACTAGCTCGTTGATCAACCGATAGTCATGGTTTCCTGACTATGGACATTGGATGTCATTGATAACGGGATCACATCATTAGGAGAATGATGTGATGGACAAGACCCAATCCTAAGCATAGCATAAAGATCGTGTAGTTTCGTTTGCTAGAGCTTTTCCAATGTCAAGTGTCTTTTCCTTAGACCATGAGATCGTGCAACTCCCGGATACCGTAGGAGTGCTTTGGGTGTGCCAAACGTCACAACGTAACTGGGTGACTATAAAGGTGCACTACGGGTATCTCCGAAAGTGTCTGTTGGGTTGGCACGGATCGAGACTGGGATTTGTCACTCCGTGTGACGGAGAGGTATCTCTGGGCCCACTCGGTAATGCATCATCATAATGAGCTCAATGTGACTAAGGCGTTAGTCAAGGGATCATGCATTGCGATACGAGTAAAGAGACTTGCCGGTAACGAGATTGAACAAGGTATTGGGATACCGACGATCGAATCTCGGGCAAGTAACATACCGATTGACAAAGGGAATTGTATACGGGATTGACTGAATCCTCGACATCGTGGTTCATCCGATGAGATCATCGTGGAACATGTGGGAACCAACATGGGTATCCAGATCCCGCTGTTGGTTATTGACCGGAGAGGCGTCTCGGTCATGTCTGCATGTCTCCCGAACCCGTAGGGTCTACACACTTAAGGTTCGGTGACGCTAGGGTTGTAGAGATATGTGTATGCGGAAACCCGAAAGTTGTTCGGAGTCCCGGATGAGATCCCGGACGTCACGAGGAGTTCCGGAATGGTCCGGAGGTGAAGAATTATATATAGGAAGTCAAGTTTCGGCCACCGGGAAAGTTTCGGGGGTTACCGGTATTGTACCGAGACCACCGGAAGGGTCCCGGGGGTCCACCGGGTGGGGCCACCTATCCCGGAGGGCCCCGTGGGCTGAAGTGGGAAGGGAACCAGCCCCTAGTGGGCTGGGCGCCCCCCATGGGCCTCCCCCCATGCGCCTAGGGTTGGGAACCCTAGGGTGGGGGGGGGGGGGCTTCCCACTTGCCTTGGGGGGCAAGGCACCCCCCCTGGCCGCCGCCCCCCACCCTAGATGGGTTTGGCCGGCGCCCCCCTCCCAAGGGGGCCTATATAAAGGGGGGAGGGAGGGCAGCAACATTACAGCCTTGGGCGCCTCCCTCCTCCCCTGCAACACCTCTCTCTCTCGTATAAGCTCGGCGAAGCCCTGCCGGCATCCTGCTACATCCACCACCACGCCGTCGTGCTGTTGGATCTCCATCAACCTCTCCTTCCCCCTTGCTGGATCAAGAAGGAGGAGACGTCGCTGCACCGTACGTGTGTTGAACGCGGAGGTGCCGTCCGTTCGGCACTGGTCGTCGGTGATTTGGATCACGGCGAGTACGACTCCGTCATCCACGTTCATTGGAACGCTTCCGCTCGCGATCTACAAGGGTATATAGATGCACTCCTTACCCCTCGTTGCTAGTATACTCCATAGATGCATCTTGGTGAGCGTAGGAAAATTATAAAATTATGCTACGATTCCCAACAATAACTACAGCTAGCAGGCCTGCACACGTACGACCCCCCCCCCCCCGCACCCCTCACTTTCGATCTGCGACGCCGCCGCGGTTAGGGTTTCTCCCCCAGCCACCGCGAGCCGCAGGTAATGCTCCTCCGCTGCTCCTCCCCCCTCTCGCCGCCCCCTCTTTCACCGCCCGCGCGATCTCGCCGGCCGCTTTTGACCGATCGCCCTCCCCTCACCAGTGTCTTCTTCCACGTGCGGCTCGCGCGCACGCCTTTGTCCCCGGTGCGGCCTTCCCCCTCGTCACTGGCCTTCCTCCTTGTCAGCAACCCCGAGAGGTCACCACGCCATCCCCCCTCCTCGTCAGCACGCCAACCCTGAGAGGTCACCACCCCATGCATCCCCCCTCCCCAATTGCTTGATTGATAGATATATATACTGTGGTTGATTTACTTACATCTCTGTTTTTGAGCTCATGTCACATCCAGAGGATTTGACCTAGTGGGTCAGTTATAAGAATTGGATGTTTGGTTCTTTCTCGGTTATTCTTGCGCCTTGTAGTTCATTACTACTATTTCCATGCTATCCCTAGCACATTATAAGCAAACTTTGATGTCCAGCTTCTTTCCAGCAATAGGGCAGACCATGACCGTAGTGTAGTTCATTAACTACCTCGTAGGAAAGTTCAAATGCTAATGGAATAGGCAGCAGCTCACTGAGGTGTAGTTCGTTATTTTTTCTGGTAGATATTAGTTTTGATACAAGTATTTGGTCTGCAAGTGCTAAGTTATTGGAGTCGATGTGTTGTGTATCTTCATGCTCACAGTAGTTGTTTACGTTGGACTTATCAAATTTTCTTGTGAGGGCTGGGGGTTTGCTTTTGCTGGTGTGCAAATTAGATATATATTTTCTTGTGAGGGTTGGGGGTGTGCTTTTGCTGGTGTGCAAATTAGATAGATATTTTCTTGCTAAAAGCATCACCCAGGTTCAGACACAGACAACAAGGGTCTCTCTCATAATTCAGAGACACCATTAATTTGTATCACTTACTATACTTACTCACTCACTTAGCAACTCTGAAGGGTGCTCTCTAGCTAGCTAGCTAGCTTTATGTTATTGTTTTACTTTCCTATGAAGTGGATCATTCATCTTTGCTCATATTGCTTTAGGAAAATGGCGCGACCACCACCACCATGTCGACTGTGCAAGTCAAGGTGCGCCAGCAGCCTTGTAACTGGCACGCTATTCGGCATCTACTTCCAGCCGAGTTTTATCATGCGGCGGCAAGAAATTATATGAAACTTGTAACAACTATTTTGTTTTTAGTGTTGGCATTAATGCATGGTGTCATTTTGCTTTTTTTACACAGATTTTCCCATGCTATGTGAGGTTGAAATTCAACAAGCTGACCGGAGACACTGTGACCTTTGAGGCTCTGGGGGGTGGGGCTACACTATGAGGTCGAGAAAGGACGCAATATGTCGCAGATTGGAGGAGATGGATGGGTCCGTTTCCTCGCCCACATGGGTATTACTGGTGGTGAGTTGATCAGCTTCTCCTTCAGAGCAGAAAGACCCAAGCTGGCTATCATTTATATCAACACGGAGGAAATGATGAAGATGATGAGGACCCACTTGATGAAGAAGATGAGGACCCACTTCATGAAGCCATCTATGCTCAAAGAATGAGGTTGATCGAGGAGGAGATGTGCAACCTATGGGACATAATTCCGCCACGAGCTGACTTTGTCGGGGTGCCATTCGTGACCCGCCTAACAAGTACCATGGTTGATCGGCTTGTCATGGTATGTTATACTTACTGTAGTAATTTGATGATATATATATATATATATATATATATATGCTTTATTGTTATACTTACAAATGCAAATTATCCGATGATATGCTTTAGTGTAGAGTCCGATGACATGCTTATTAGTGTAGAATCCAAGGAACTGTTAATAGTATAGATAATCCATACTTATGAGTAGAATTCATGCTTAGTAAAAATGTGTGGTACTGTGTCTTTTGATAGTGTAGAAATCTATACTTAGTAGAAATATATTTGCAAGAGTATGTGCGAGGCTACTTATTAATTGATATGTTTTTCTTATTCAGAAATTGCCAAAGAGCCTATCTGTGAGTTGTGGTATCGAGCCTGATGAAGAAGGCTCAGCTGGAATACGCCTTACCACAAGGGGCTCCGTCACCACCTGTGCGTACGGTGTGGACACGGACGGTCGGACACACTTAAGCTCGGTTGGGTGGAAGAGCTTCCTCGTTGGCAAGAATCTTTGTGTTGGATAGGCCATCCTAATTACTATCAAGAACACCCACCGCCCAGGCTTGAGGATGATGATTGTCGTCGATATCATCTAGAACTACATATGTGTGTGGTTGTATGACTATACCTAGTAGAACTGCTATATATGTGTGGCTGTAAGACTACCTAGTACTGCTTATCATATATGCTATATTCATGTGAGGATGCATGTTGACTATATATGAGTACCTATAATGCTTTATGATATTGTATGACTACTGTATGACTATATATGAGTATATGGTATTGTGGTATATGTGAAATTGCAGTTTATTGAAACGGGTGTTGTTCTACATCAATAGGAAGCAAAAAAATGTTGAAAGGCAAGAAAAGCACTACAGCTACTTAATAGTAGCGCGTGACTGACCAGCGCTACTGATACAGTTATTAGTAGTAGCGCTGGGTTAGACCGCGCTACTACTACCACTTAGTTGTAGCGCCGTAGTAGTAGCGTGGCCACCTGCGCTACTGATAGCACTAAAACCTGCGCCACTACTAGTGTTTTCCCTAGTAGTGTAAAGGTGGTGACTTGCTTTATTATACTAACGGATCTCATGAGTTTTCTGTTGAGTTCTGTGTTGTGAAGTTTTCCAGTTTTGGGTGAAGTTTCGATGGACTACGGAATATGGAGTGGCAAGAGCCTAATCTTGGGGATGCCCAAGGCACCCCAAGGTAATATTCAAGGACAACCAAGCATCTAATCTTGGGGATGCCCCGGATGGCATCTTCTCTTTTCTCTTCAATCCATTGGTAAATTACTTGAGGCTATATTTTTATGCACCACATGATAATGCGTTTTGCATGGAGCGTCTTGTATTATATGAGTCTTTGATTTTTAGTTTGCCACAATCATCCTTGATGAACACACCTTTTGAGAGGGACACACATTAATCATGAATTTATTAGAATACTCTATGTGCTTCACTTATATCTTTTGAGCTAGGTAGTTGCTCTAGTGCTTCACTTATATCTTTTTAGACCATGGCGGTGGTTTTATTTTGAAGAAATTGATGAACTCTCATGCTTCACTTATATTATTTTGAGAGTCTTATAAATAGTATGGTAATTTGCTTAGGTTATGAATTTAGTCCTCATATGATGGGTATTCAAGAGGGATATAATAAAAACTTTCATGAAGATCATTGAATATATGAGAAGTTTGATTCCTTGCATTTGTTTTGAGATATAAAGATGGTGATATTAGAGTCATGCTAGAGAGTAATTGTGGATTAGTAAGAATATTTGTGTTAAAGTTTGTGATTCCCGAAGCATGCACGTATGGTCTCTAGTTATGCGATGAAGTTGGAGCGTGCTTTATTTTTGATTGTCTTTCTTATGAGTGGCGGTCGGGGACGAGCGGTGGTGTTTTCCTACCAATCTACCCCCCTAGGAGCATGCGTATTAGTACTTTGTTTCGAGGGCTAATAAACTTTTGCAATAAGGATGTGAGTTCTTTATGACTAATGTTGAGTCCATGGATTATACACACTCTCACCCTTCCACCATTGCTTGCCTCTCTAGTACCGCGCAACTTTTGCCGGTGCATTAAACCCACCTTATACCTTCCTCAAAACAGCCACCATACCTACCTCTTATGGCATTTCCATAGCCACTCCAAGATACAATGTCATGCAACTTCCACCGTTCCGTCTTATTATGACACATACCATCATTGTTATATTGTTCTCATATGCATGAGGCATTCATATAGAGTCTTTTCTAAGTATCGAGTTATAATTCTTGAGTTGTAAGTAAATAAAGGTGTGATGATAATCATTATTAGAGCATTGTCCGATGTGAGGAAAGGATGATGGAGGCTATGATTCCCTCACAAGTTGGGATGAGACTCCGGACTTAAACAAATAAAAAGAGGCCAAAGAGCCCAAAATAAAAAAAGAGGCCAAAGAGCCCAAAAGAAAAAAAAGAAAAAATATAAAAAATGAGAGAAAAAGAGAGAAGGGACAATGTTACTACCCTTTTCCACACTTGTGCTTCAAAGTAGCACCATGTTCTTCATGATAGAGAGTCTCCTATTTTATCACTTCCATATACTAGTGAAAAATGTTCATTATAGAACTTGGCTTGTATATTCCAATGACGGGCTTCCTCAAAATTGCGTTAGGTCTTCGTGAGCAAACGAGTTGGATGCACACCCACTTAGTTTTCTTTTTGAGATTTCATACACTTATAGCTCTAGTGCATCCGTTGCATGGCAATCCCTACTCACTCACATTGATATCGATTGATCAATATCTCCATAGCCCATTAATTTGCCTAGTTGATGTGAGACTTTCTCCCTTTTGTCTTCTCCACACAACCTCCACCATCATATTCTAATCCACCTATAGTTCTATATTCATGGCTCACGCTCATGTATTGCGTGAAAATTGAAAAAGCTTAAGAACGTCAAAAGTATAAAACAATTGCTTGGCTTGTCATCGGTGTTGTGCATGATAAATACTTTATGTGATGAAGATAGAGCATGACAAGATTATATGATTTTGTAGGGATAACTTTCTTTAGCCATGATATTTTGAGAAGACATGATTGCTTTATTAGTATGCTTGAAGTATTATTGTTTTTATGTCAATATTAAATTCTTGTTTTGAATCTTATGGATCTGAATATTCTTGTTTTGAATCTACATTGATAAACATGTTAGGTAGCATTCCACATCAAAAATTCTGTTTTTATCATTTACCTACTCGAGGACGAGCAGGAATTAAGCTTGGGGATGCTTGATACGTCTCCAACGTATCTATAATTTTTTATTGTTCCATGCTATTATATTATCCATCTTAGATGTTTTATATGCATTATTGTGCTATTTTATATCATTTTTTGGCACTAACCTATTAACCTAGTGCTAGTGCTAGTTGTTGTTTTTTCCCTTTTTTGTCTTTTATAGAAAATCAATACCAAACGGAAAGAAACTTTTTGATGATTTTTCTTTGACAAGAAGACACCCAGGAAGCTTCGGGGGGAGGCCAGAAGGCCCACGGGTGAACCACAAGCTCACCAGGCGCGCCCTATGAGCTCTTGTGGGCCCCGAGTGGCTCTTCTAACCCTAATCTTCACTCTATAAATTCCCAAATATTCCCCGAAGACCATAGGGCACACCAAAAATAATTTTCCGCCGCCACAAGCCTCTGACCTCGTGAGATCCGATCTTGGGGCCTTTTCCGATACTTTGCCGGAGGGGGATTCGATCACGGAGGGCCTCTACATCAACCTTGCTGCCCTACCGAGAGACGTGTGAGTAGTTTACCAGAGACCTACGGGTCCATAGCTAGATGGCTTCTTCTCTCTCTTTGATCTTCAATACAATGTTCTCCTCGATCTTCTTGGAGATATATTCGATGTAATCTTCTTTTGCGGTTTGTTTGTTAAGATCCGATGAATTGTGAGTTTATGATCAGATTATCTATGAATATTATTTGAGTCCTCTCTGAACTCTTTTATGCATGATTAAGATAGATTTGTATTTCTCTCCGATCTATTGATTTGGTTTGGCCAACTAGATTGATTCTCCTTGCAATGGGAGAGGTGCTTTGTGATGGGTTCAATCTCACGGTGTCCTCACCTAGTGACAGAAGGGGTAGCCAGACACGTATTTGTATTGTTGCCATTAAGGACAAAAAGATGGGGTTTATTTCACATTGATTAGATCTATCCCTCTACATCATGTCATTTTGCTTAAGGCGTTACTCCATTCTTGTTAACTTAATACACTAGATGCATGCTGGATAGCGGTCGATGTGTGGAGTAATAGTAGTAGATGCAGGCAGGAGTCGGTCTACTTGTCACGGACGTGATGCCTATATTCATGATCATTGCCTTAGATATCGTCATGATTATTTGCTTTTCTATCAGTTGCTCAATAGTAGTTTGTTTACCCACCGTATGCTTTCTTTCAAGAGAGAAGCCTCTAGTGAAAACTATGGCCCCCGGGTCTACTTTTATCATATTATTTTCAGATATATAAAACCAAAAACCCAAAAATACCTCGCCGAGTTATATTTATATATTTTTTACATCTACAACTGTCAGATCTCATCCTTACAAGTAACCGTGAAGTGATTGACAACCCCTTTATCGCATTGGGTGCAAGTATTTGTTTGTTTGTGCAGGTGCTATCATTGGAGAGTTGTGTGTTCCTCCTACTGGATTTATACCTTGGTTCTTAACCGAGGAAAATACTTATCTCTATTTTGCCGCGTCACCCTTTCCTCTTCAAGGGGAAAACCCATGCAAGCTCAAGAAGTAGCACTACGCTCTCCATCGATGGCTTGGTGTGTTCGTTGTAATGATGTACGGTGGTACCTAAGGAGGCGTGATCTCATTCCTTGTCGGTAGTCTAGGTTGACTAGTCTGGGTGTGGCTTGTACTTTTTTTTCTTGGCTTTGAGTTGGTGGTGTGTGTCTTAATTGTTTTTTTTCCTTTTGACTGGTTGTTTAGGGGGAATTCCTCATCAACACGCATCAGTTTCACTTCTTTCCTTCTTCTCGTGATATACCTTGGTAATGCACGAGAGGAGGAGCGGAAGCGACCATCACGGATGGTAGAAATATCTATGAGGTAGTGTCCACCATATATTGTCGAAATATGAGAGAGGAAGAATCTTGACTGTTGTCGTGGGAGTAGCTTCTTCTTCATTCGAAGGTGCTAGACATTTTGGTGTAATGTATTTTCAAATGAAAGTAGGAGCTACCATCACCGATGGTTGCAAATGTCAGAGAGGAAGAATCCCGACTGTTGTCGTGGGGGTCACTTCTCCTTCATTCCCGTGTGCTATACATTTTGGTGTAATGCACTCGAGAACAAAGGGAGGAACGACCATCACCGACGGTCGAATATATCAGAGAGGGAGTGCCCACCATATACACCACGTGAGATGAGAGTTTTCAAGGAAATACTCGACAGATGGAAAGTCAACCCCTGACGAATAATCATGATCTCTGCGTTGAGTTCCTATTATTTGCCGTCGATTTTTAATCTTTGACTTATATGAACACACGAAATGTCCGACGACGATAGGATCCCCCAGTGTGACTACTGCGAAGATGACCGGGGTATGTGCGATAGGTTGCCTCGTCTGCAAAACGGTAGGTGCTTCACCGTCGTGCTGAAGGAGACTTTCAACGTTTTTACGATATGTAACGACGACAAGTATTTTTCCGTAATTAAGCATGACTTGTGATTTTTGGCTTCAACATGTAATTTTCATTTTCTACAATTCAAATAGTTTACCCCATGTCATGCCAGACCGTATGTCTTGGAAAAGCTCGGTTTCAAAGATAGGGAGAATACGGAGATGAAGAGAGCTCGTCTTAGGACGAAGAATGGTTTCACTTTTTGTGTTAAGATATTTAATGCACCAAATAGATTTTGGTTGCTCAACTTGAAGAGGCATATACAAGGCCTATGAATTTAAGGAGGATAAGACAATGACCTTCGATATTCGGCCTGAAGATGAAATGGAAGATAATATCGACATATAGGTGGATGTGGACACACTTCCAATTCTACCTCTTTGCGAGTTTGTCAAATAAATTTGTTAAGTAATTTATATTGTTTATTTAAAAATCATTGGTTGCTTATTTTCATTGACAACTTATTTCCGTGCTTCAAGAAATGTAGGGAAGGTAGTAGACAAAACCTACTACACTGGTGGCTCTGAACTAACTTACGAGGAGAAAAATCATCTTGTCTCATTTATTGTTGATGTTGAGACTTTCAATAAGAATTATGAAATTCCTCCACATTATGGTCAATACATACCACTAGTCCACGTGTTGAACTACGGTAACATCCATAGAAATAGCATGGTAAGATTGTTTACTATTATGACACCAGTGCATCTTTTGCATTCTTCTAAAGCTAAACAACATTGGTAACTACGTTATTATCATGTTCTTAAACAGAAAATCCTGAAGGATTGTGTGCCTCATCTGATGCTTACGAAAGGTGACACTGATATTATTAGCTTACGGCCAAGCCTGCGTACGGTTTCCGCTGTTCATACACAACTTTTCAAAGAGATGAAGACCTCACAATCAAAGGATGGAAAAAAGTTATGAATGCTCGCAGGGAGCTACTTGGAGGCAACATGGTGCGAAGCCCACGAATTGGAGACAAGATGATCTCCATTCACCATAATGGAGAGTCAGGGCCTATCCTGTTTTACGCTATTTTACCTTAGAGAGGAACAATTAACTAGTGTTGGTTATGATTATGATGACGAGGAGTTGTTATTATTATGATGATGATGTGTGATGTGCTACAATGATGAGTTGTTAGATGACTATGATGATGACGAGTATGACTTGTTATTATGATAATGATGATGAGTTATTATTATGATGATACTGCTGGTGCTGAGTTATTATATCATTATGAGCATGATGAGTTATTATATCTGTGGGTGAAAAAAACGTGGATTAGATTCAAGTGGAGGCAACATGGTGATCCAAAGTACTACTGCAACTTGGTAATAGTATTTTGGATCACCATGTTGCCTCCACTTCAATCTAATACATGTTTCTTTCACCCATACATGAATCTGAAGAAAAAAAATGAAGGAAAAACAAAAATGAAAAAGCGGAAGAAAAAGGAAGGAAAAAACAAGATAAAAGAAAAGTGGTCCAAAAACAGGAGTCACTGGATGGCTCGGGTTGGATAGGCCGATCTTTGCATAGTTGGAAGTGCGTGGGTACGCAGTAGTTAGATATCCAGCGGCCTATGCACACTATAGAATTCGTATACCCTAATTCGGCCAGGGTTGTGCTATTTCGGCTGGAGACATGCCGGCGTACCAGAGCCAAGCACACCTCGACAATACAGGCAGATGACACGAGGTCCTGCACCGCACGAGCTATGTCTCACCTACTACGAGTCCGAGTACCATCTTGAAGTAGGCAATTGCTAGGTTGGGCCGTCCCAATATAATGCTTTTAGTGAGTGGTTTTGCACCTGTTTGTGGGATGCTCCATCAGTTTTCAAAAGTTTCCATGCATTTTGTTTTTCTTTAAAATTTTCATTCTTTTTTGTTTTATTCCTTTTTATTTCCCTTTTTTTAAGATACATGTTGCACTTTTAATACATCTTGTACTTTTTTCGCATTCACGCTAAACATTTTTTAATATATGATGCACATTTGTTCAAATACTAGTTAAACATTTCTAAAATACACGTTGATCATTTTTTAAATGCATTTGAATTACTTTTAAATAAAATTTGTTTTTTAATACAAGATGAATATTTTTTTCAAATACACATTGAGCATTTTTTAATATACGTTATACATTTTTCGCTTACACGTTGATCACTTTTTAACACAAGTTGAACAATTTTCAAATACATGATAAATTGTTTTTGAAATACACGTTTCAGCATTTTGCTGAATATTTTATTAAAATTTTAAAATACACGTGATGCATTTTTCAAACACACATTGAACATTTCTTCTAAATACATGATGAAAATTTGTTCAGTTACAAGTTCAACATCTTTCGAATATGCATTGAACATTTTACATAGTACACCAAATATTTTTTGTTATACATTGAACATTTTTGAAATACATGTTTCAACTTTTTTTTTTCAAAATTCATGTTAAAAAAATTAAATATATGTTCAACATGTTTCTACATGTAAAACATTTTTTATGGTTCAAACATTTATTTATACTTGCGTGAACAATTTTTACGTAACATGACAATTTTGTAAACGGATGATCTATTATATTATTAATACGATGGAAAACGGACGGTAGAGGTTGAGTTATAAAAAGTTAAGATGTATTAACGATGGAGATTTATCAGCATGTCTATAGAATCCATGTGCAAGAATAAATCACATATATGTACGTGTACAAGGCAACATGGATTTCGCCAAGACAGGGCGATTTATTAGTTTCCATCTAAAAGCAGAGAAGGAGACGGGCAAAAATCCATGCGTTTGAAAGAAAACTTACCGATCTAGGTCACATACCAATGGGAAAAAATATGTGCAAGTCATTTTCGAAATAAAAAAGAGAAATCATAAATCTGGAACGTTCGAATTTTAAGCATGACAACCCAAACGCTTTTCATGGCAACTTTAGTTCACGCGAGGTAGGCAAACATGGCAATTTTGAGACAAAAAACAAACCGGGGATAAAGTTGCCTTGTTTTAACAACTAAAGTTGCCACCTCGCATCAACTAAAGTTGCCATAAAAACGTTCAGGCTGACATGCTTAAAATCCGAACGTTCTTGATTTGTCGGGGTCCATAAAAAACATGAATGCAATATATTTTGTTTTCTTGCGGGTAACATGAATGCAATATCGGACAGCCTTCAGGACACCAACGAGAAGAGAATACAAACATTTTTCAAAAGACTCCGGATAAAAAAATAGTTCTCAAATCAAAAGAAAAAATAAACAAGAAAACATACAAAATCTAGTCATGAGTAGATATAAAAAAATTCACATACATATCAAAACATTATGGGTAGGTCTTTCCAAGAAGCGTACATCTTAAAAAAAACAAACGATAAGGATAAGTGTCCAAAACCCCAAATAATAAGTGCCACACGTGTGGGGCGAAGCACTCCGGCCCTAATGTTTTTTACAACTAAAGTTGTTATCCGAAAAGTAAAAAACACCCCCCCGCCCCGTCATAAAAAACTAAAACTTGCCGTCGGAAAAGAAGTTGCCATGCTTGACAATTAAAGTTGTCATCCTCGCATCACTAAACTTGCCATAAAAAACATTCGGAGTTGCCATGTGTTCGTGCCATATGTATCACACTTATCAGTGTCCTTAAAAAACATGCTTGCATACAACGAATAATGTGCTTTAGGAGTGCAACAAAAATACATACAAGTAATCTAAGAAGAGAATACGTACAATTTCCTAAATTGAATTGGTGATCGAGGCTGCCAAGGCATATTAGAGCCATGGAAACAATCATTCAACCCGTACTAACAAAGCCTCTAAATTTTGTCCTTTTATGCTAGAATCTATTAAATATGCAGTTCATCAGAGATGATCCCGGTTTTGGGTCTGATTGTTAAAAATAATAATAATAGATACATATATTATTAGATGGAAAAATGGTACAATCAGAGAATTTTTACTTAGCACTAGATGGCTAGGCTACATAGACAAGTAGAGTAGGAGGATATTGTCTCGAGCACCCAGAAGCTTGCATGGAAGATCGAGAGGCATGATATTATTAGAAAACTCCAATTGCAACACACATAGTGGCAATAGGATATAAGAAGCCGGGGGACTACAATTTAGGCATTTAATTATTCGTTAGATGGTTTCATGTGATAGTATACCATGCTCAGTGCCATTACGCACATGTAGTCAGATGCCGTTGTATTGAGCAACGGTAACACTATTAACCGAAAGGTTTTATCTAGAGCTTACTCATGTTTCCAAAATTCGCACATTCCAACTACTATCTTTTTCTGTAATTCAAATGATATATCAATGGTAATGTTTTTATGTGGGGAAAAATAGCGACCAACGAAGAGAAGCAGAAGAGAAACACATGAGGATTGGAAATGAATTATACACTGTAGGATTGTGATCTTTATCGCATACCAATGTGTTTACAAACAATAATACAATTATACTTGGATTTTACATCAAAGTCATATCATGCTTCCCGAGAGATGTGTTGGTATTATAAGTTTTTCCTTAAATTTAATACTAAATCAATGTTATGCAACAAATATTGTATATTCAATACATTTGGCCAGAGGGAGCATTACTGGCTGAGAAAACAATATAAAATATAAATATAAATATGAGACATGACTAAATGATAGAGGATGTTTTAGCAAGAAAACATAAGCAGCAATTCATATAAAATATAATGAATAATTTTATTTTTTGTTCGAAGACACAATGAAAGTCTCAAGTAATTGGCACCACCAGAAGTCAAGGTATACATAGGTTACATCGGTTAAGGTTGGAGTGCCATATATAAAACTACATTTAAAGTAGAAGATAACGAAGCATATATATGGATGCAACATACTAAAAGGTACAATTACATGTCATCAACACTCATGTTTTCTTGGTAAAAAATCGTTGAAATACATTGAGTGCAAAGATAAATGTCGTAGCTGACAAAAAGATGAACAAGGACAGGAAGATATCAGTACGAAAGTACGGGGTTTGGCATGGTAGGGCATACATGGTGATTTTCCTTGAAATTCATTGAGTGCAAAGGAATGGCGACAACGGCGCCTCGGCGGCTTGTTCTGGCGGCAACAGTGGTCACTCGGTAGTCGCAGAATCTCGATGAACTTTTTATTATATTTGAGACGTTTTGTACATTTGTACTTAGATATGATCTTTTGTGCAAAAAAAAAGTGTTGAGTATGGCTTGTACAGTTTTTTTGCTTGGCTTTGAGTTGGTAGCGTTCTTGCTACTGTCTCAGACGTTTTTCTTATTCTTTTTGACTTTCTGTGTAAGAGGATTTCCTCATCAACATGTATTAGTTGGGCTGTTGGTACTTTACCTATATATCTTGGGGTGAAAGAGTGTTTCGACAAATTATAAATTTTGGTACACCACGTTTTTGAAATTATACCTTCTTTTGTATGCGATTGGAGCATTTTCTAGATTTGCTGAAACAACCTGGCCTGCATTTTCGAAAAAAAAGAGAGTTAATTTGAGGACCACCAAAAACGCGTCAATATATCTACGTCTTGATCTTTGCTCCGAGACTAGTTTAAGTTCCTATTTTTTAGAAAAAAATAAATAAACACGTGCAGTATTTATTTTGGTCAGTATCGATGAACATGCTCTTTTGCTTAATTTGCCATCACGTGCCTGTTCCATTCAAAGTCGTCAATTTGGTTATGAAAACTATGATCTTGATGGTCCGCCATCCCAAAATAATTATATACAACTATTTCCATTGAAAACGACCATAATGCAGAATAGTTTTTCGGGTTAACCAAACACAAGTCTCCTGCATTTGGCAAAAATGCAGTCTATTTTTTGGACCACCTAATCTTTGTACAATATTTTTGTAGATTTGCTATAACACAGCCGCCTGCAAAAACGCAGTTGATTTGAGGCCTGCTGCCGTCGCATGTGTTTGTGGATCCCCTAATTTTTGCTCTCATACTCTTGCATGTTTATTTTTTTAGGAAAAAAGGGAAGGAAACATGTGCAGTCTCTCTATTGGTCGATATTGATGAACATGGTCGGTTGCTTGATTTGTCATCACGTGTTTGTTTTCTTCAAAGTTGTAAATTCTGGTACGGGGACACTGATATTGATAGTTTATCGTCCTAACATAAAAATAACATTGTTATTAGACGTGACATCATTTATACAGAATTCAACCATAATGTAGAATACATTTCTCGGTTAGCTAATTATAGTCGCACGTGTTTCGGCAAAATATGTGGATTGGCTGATATTTATAGAATAATTTCTTTGTATTTCCTAAAACATAGTCGCCTGTGTTTTAGCAAAACGCAGGAGATTTGTGGATAATATAGTATAGCAAGTACAGAAATATAATAAGGGTGTCGGGGAAACGACACCTATGGGACCACGAGGATCCCTTCTACGGTTGGCGGGGCGTGGAGCTGTGCAAAGAGCAGGTCTAATGATCTGCGCGAGGGGATTTTACCCAGGTTTGGGCCGCAGAGATGCGTAATACCCTAGTCCTGCTTTGGTGTATATTTAGTGTTCTTGAGCTCTTGAACTAGTTGCGGCGCATGCCCAATCCAAAAAGTCCGAATCCTTTCTCAGTACGCCTCGGTCCTCCTTTTATATGTCAAAGGGGTCGCCACAGTGGCACACAGGAGGTGGAAAGCATCTACAGTGTACAAGCTTATCGCCCGACATCACAGGACAAACACATTTAATGCGCTGCCTATGTGTCCTCTCGCTTTATCGGGGACGGCAACAGAGCTCGTCCCGTCCGTCGCCGCCTCGCCTTGCTTCGACGCGCGTCCAGGCCAACGAGGCATGCAGCTGGCAGGTTGCTGTGCTGGTGCGGTGGCAGGGTCTTCACGAAGATCTGCATGCCACCACGCAGGTGCCTGACTAGTTGGCCTAGAAGCTGCATGCTGCCACGCAGGCACTTGCCTAGTTGGTGGGCTCGCCACTGTGCTGGGGCGCCGACGGGTCAGCAAAGCCTTGCCGCGATCTTGCTGATGTCCCCGGCAA